>NW_019214519.1:0-123342 GCF_002532875.2 Varroa jacobsoni
ATCAATTACTTACCTCGTTGTAAAGACGGGATTCTTGTTCTCATTCATTGTATCCTAGGCCATAACTAAACACTAAAAGTGACGACTTTGAGCATTGAATGAAAAGGGGTTGTTTTCAAAAATCATAGCTTTGAAAATAGACGAATAGAAAGCAGGCAAAAAAAAAGAATTACGACAAATTTCGGAAACATTTTTGATGGAAAAACATCTTTATTCACCCGTGTTACTGTCACTAGAGAACTACGTTAATCGATTTCGAAATGTGTGACTCAGGGTCTATCTCCTTCCTTCATAGAAACTTCATATCCTTTTTCCCGTTTTCTATCCATTTCCGACCCTCAGTTGGGATCGGAGCAGAAAGCAACTGAGGCATCATGGTCACATGATTGTCATCACCATTAGCAACAATATCACGCCCAGAAACAGCAGAAAGGCAGAGCAGGACTCACGCTGTGGGCCTTGTCCCCGTCCCTTGTGCCGCCGTCCCCACCTCACCGGCGCCGGCCAGGATGAATAATTGAGTATAATCCAACGGAAGCAGGAACTCTCAAGTGTCGGTTCGTGTGTTTCTCACAGCTGTGATTTTTTCTGTGAAGGACACGTCTTTGACAAGATTAGCGAGGGAGAAATCTGACTGCCTCTCGATCCATGGCTGAAACAATTCACAGCCCTACCGGTAGCTGGACCACATTAGCTCAGTCTCGTTAAACCGTCATCCGATGGAGGTCACGCCGGATTGAGCTCGGCCAAGCAATTGTATTCGTTGCTCGGTTCGTCGATTTGAAGTTCGAGTCTGTTCTTTAAGCGTTAGCTGTTTATTTGGCAACGCTCATCGATGGCTTCCCGATCCAGTCCTGCTAGACTCGGTTTGTTTATAGGGACTCTGTTTTTTCGGTTTTTCAGCAGTCTTTTTCGGTTTCTTCTTTCCGGGTCGACTTCAACACTTTAGATCTTCTAGCAACGGTATGTGTAGTGGTATGACAGATGGAACTTAACGACAGGGAAGACTTTGCTGGCTGCTGTTACTGGCGTCGCGTTGACTGGAACTGCTTCTAGACGGCGTCCGCAGCACTACAATATGAGTAGTCTTGAAAGGAATAACATCCACTATAGATTATCCCGCCAAGTGAGGGTCATTTGGGGCGAGCTTTCCTGCTCCTTTTTCCTGTGTCCCTAGTATCAGTCTTTAGCTGTACTCACTTTTTGCCTCTTGTCTGGGCATCCTACCGCCAGCTGTCGTTTTTCGCCTTTGACTAAGATTTTCTGATTCGGTGGCCCTTCGCTACAGGCGGAACGGCAACGCTCAGCTGCGATTAGAGCAGAAAGCAACTGAGGCATCATGGTCACATGATTGTCATCATCGTTAACAACAATATCCTGCCCAGAAGCAGCAGAGAGGCACAGCTTACATGGCAGAACAGGACTCACGCTGTGGGCCTTGATACTATTGCCTTCATCTCACCGGCGATGACCAGGATGAATAATTGAGTGTAATCCAACAGGAGAAGGAACTCTTAAGTCTCAGTTCATGTGTTTCAGCAACTTGCAACGCCGCTGTCCCCGAACGAATGTTCACTTCCTCGTCTCTCCCTTTCTACACCCCATTTTATCTAGAGTCTCACAGAGGTCTATTAGAAGAAGGTTAACACAACGTATCCGTAACAGTAACACAACGTATCCTTTAATCGTTTTGTGTCGCTTTCTAGTACGACAATAACGTCAACGGCGAGAGACTACTAGTACTGCTAGTGTCATGGGAAAAAATGTGAACGATTATCATTAAAGCCCTTCTACGCATATAGGGAGTAGTGGACGTATAAGTGTTACACGGCAAGAGCGGACAAATAGCTTATAATTAGCAATTGTGAGCCCTCCGATTGGATTATCGTTTTTGGTCAAACGTTGTGCTTTTTCCGGCTGCACGTACTACAGTCCGGGATAGACCTTTTATCTTCTTAGTTTCTGATAAATGATATGTGAATACGCGATCACATAGATCTTGATTCGATTGCTAAAGCCTACATAACGGATTCTGCGTTTCCTACAAAGACCAACGGCCAGGTGGTGACCAATTCGGCCTACCAGCTTAGCTCATGGCAAATGAGTTAAGACTTTGCTTTAACTACCATGCCAGTCAACAGCGCATGAAGCGGCTGAAGGGAGAAGGGGCTCGCGGTGCAAACTGTCGCTGGCTCCCATTAGCGCAGTCCTAATATAAATTGTAGCCACGTGCGAGAAGACAGCCGTGATTTTTTGTGTTCTCATTCGATTGCTGGGTTTTCTTTACATAACTAAGTCAATGTGCCCTCTGATACACACGACAGTCATGGCGCACAGCTTCTCACTTTGCATATCGGAACTAATGATCCGCTTTTGTGCATCTCGATGCCCCTGCCAGGTTCACCATGGCTTAGCTGTAGTTGTATTTCAGGGAAGGAAAATAACGATGACGAAAATGTTAGGGTGTGCACGCTCCAAACAACCGGGCTGGTCAGGACCGGTGGCCAAATGAAAAAGGATAAATCCGATAAATGGGTAGTCTTGTGGTGCATCCACCCTGCGCAATATTCGAGCCTATATGAAGCGTTACGAGCGCACATCAATGCTTACTGAAGATCGCCACGTGTTACATGCCATTAATACGAACGGCAGTACAACAAACGATGTGCATTCTTTTTTAAGGCATCTTCTAGCTCCGTCTGGAGTACTGACAGATAAACTGGGCGAGCAGTGCGCTAATTCCTATCCACTCATATTAGCCAGCATGTTGGTCTAGCGCCAGTAAAATTGAATCCCTAGAATCCCTAAATGAATTATTCCCTGTTTTTCCGATCAACGGGAATCAAACAAGGGAACGATCAGGGCTACTGGAAAGCGAAGCGACGGGAAATACATGCATCCACCGCCTTAACTAAGCAGTATTCAAGCAAAATACTATCGTCTCATACGAGTTGGAGGGGAACGGCTTTTGCGCAGGTTCGCAACGATCGAGAGGCAACCGGCGAAGCGGAGTTTGTTCATTAATCACACGACTGCTACACGATAGTCAGCCCGCCGCTGTTGTGACGTTGTCCTATGCATTGCCCGATACGAACGAGCACTGCCGATTGGACAATTACCATGCACATATAATAACAATTATAATACACACAAGTAATGGGACACATCAAGAAGTAACATCGAGAAGAGGATCGTTATTGAGAATTCGTACTCGCCGATTTTGATAGATACAAGTTCAGTGATACGCCAGACTTTGTGTTTGACCACGATTTCGGTTGTAAGCGTTGGTATCGTCTCGAGAAAATTCGTTGGCCTCGAGCTCTGCAGTTAGAGGGCATTTAGCCCTGTCTGTGTCCCTAATATCAAAGCAATAACACTGTATCAAAACTGAACTCCGTATGCCATCTCTCCTTCGTATAATCGCGACACAGACACCGAAATCCTCTTTATTCTAACGCTAATATAGACTGTGCGCAGAGCCACCCAAGCTGAACTATTATAGACAAGTAGTAATATTTAATGATGAGTATGTGTTTTAATGTTTTACATAAACATTTATTCAGCATTCATTAAAACTACTTCTGCTCGTAAAGAAACGGATAGACTGTACTCACATCACCGCGATAAGCAGGCATTGCGTGAGGGAAGCAGAAGTGTTTTCCATAGAAAATTCCCTTTACAAAACGACTGCTGCAAGCAAATTGTTTTGAACAATTTATGTTTTCTGAACGATCGATATTGGGGAAAACGTGCGAACATTTCAACGATATAGAGCTTAAACCGCACAAGTTATCTATACAAGTACTATACCGAGCTCGTACTTCTTAGCAAGGACATTGAGAAGCCATCTGAATTTTATCGTGGTTGTTTAATCTAGACCGAGCCTTAACTTTGATGGGTCGTTAATAAACTTCAGGGGACTGGATCTTGACCTCCCAGAAGTGTACAAGGCATACCTGACCACACGTGGATACAGTTTTGCGGATGTATGCAGCATAATGGGCGGTGTTGCAGCACGGGCCCATATTAGTTGATTTGCAATACCCGAATGCTCTCAGAAATCAATAGTACGCTAGGCATAAAATTCTTTACTTTCTTTGCCAAATGAGTAACATAGGTAAAGAGACTCCAGAGGGTGCAGGCTCACTGTATGCGAAATCAACTTCCAGCTAATGTAAAAATGTGTAGCTATAAACTCCCCTTCAGGAAAACGAGAAAGACTGATTTATTAAACCCACACGAAGGATAATATTACAACCTAACAATAACCATGAACATGTTGAAACGTAATGCAAAATTGTGATTATCGTTGAGCTATGTGAGCTCTATATATATACATATGATATTAAACTATCATTATGTCCACTTGAAACAGATTCTTTATTCCTAAAGGGAGCTGTAGTGTTGAAACTTTACGAAAGGATATCTCAAAAGCAGACCGGGAGCATTTAGACTTGAAATCCCTCTAAATTTAATAAAAATGTCAATATCTAGGCGAGAGTGTCGCTTGTAAGTTTCATTATAAAAGAAAAGCGTGGACAAACGGCAAAAATTAAATTGTAAGGAGATTTGTTTCATGAGCTCTTTTCCGCAGCTGTGAACGTAAGCCGCAACGCTGCCTTGTGCCCTTTATAGCTCCCTATGCACCTCGTGCAGAAAGTACGTTCGATCAGATCTTTAATTGTTCGTCTATTGATGTCGATGTATAGTTCTTCAGATCGGATCGTCGCACTGCAACCACTGAACGCCACCGTGACGCTTTACATGCCAAACGTACTTGACAGTGAATTTGGCCACACAATGGTCATATTAAAAAGGAAGTGCGTATATTTGTTACAAGCTTTAGGTTTATATTAGATTATTGTTTAGCTAAAAAATTAGTAAATAGCTCCATTTACGAGTAGATTTCTTTAAAAAAAAGCACTGACTGATAATGGATGTTGCTCACAAGCAGTGACCGGAGTACAATTCTATATTGTGTTAATGAGTCACTCTGCTTAACAATATGCTGACATCACATAATCCACGTCACAGGCCTAGTCCTGCCTAATCGTACCCATTGTACTATTACGCAGCCCCTCAGCACTCTTTGTTCCTTGAATAAGGAAATGAACTACTTTTATTTAAAAAAAAAATATTTTATAAAAAATAATTTTTTATAAAAGTAACGTGAAAAACGTACGCTAATTATGATGATATACCACATTTGCATGCATTCAGAGGTTTAGCCCCGTTCACTGTGCACATCTTCATTGCTTATTTATAATCGTGTACACGTATCAATACTGTCACACCGGAACGTGTAAACAATTTATTATAATTTGTACGGAGTGATTAGATAGATTGTTTATGAAAGGCTGAAGGTGTTCTTGACAACCCGTTCAACGATGTGTCCTGAATAGTTCGGCAAAATGTTTACTTAGGCTTAGCAAGAAGTCAACAAAACAGTTCAATTATAGTACAGCTACTCCTCGATAACTTCATGTATTTTCTTAAATGTGTCTGTTTCAAATTTTCGGAAATCAATTGTCGTCCTGTTGCTGGGAAGAGACCACGCAAATTCTAATTGACCCCTCATTGAATCGACAACAAGGAACATGATCGAGCAGCGCTGCCATTGGACCGTGACCATCACCAGTTTCCTTACTTGTATATCGATACTACATTCAAATGCAGAAGCCTAATATATTTATCTTGATGTACAAATGGCTCATTTCAGTAAAGAACTGGTAATTCGACATCGTTCAATGCCGGTCCTACCGCCAGCCTGCGCTTTTATCCTTCCCTACTCTACAAAGGCCCAGTCTACCGCCTACGGCTTAGCAACATCGGCGGTAGGAAAGTTAGCCAATAAATTTCAATAAGCCCTCATTTGTGTTCGCCCTTGTGTCGATGTTTGCGTGGCATTTTGTGATAGTAGCTATATCCGATCAGGAAACAGGACAAAACGTGGTAGCGACACCCAAGCTGAACTAGGGAAGCGAGCAGGTAACGGAGGACAGCGACGATGTGCATTAGTGGACCAAATAGCAGTAGACTTTTTCAACCGACGCTACGTGTAAGCGCAGACGACTTTTCTCAGAATCACTTTGATCATATTGCCTCATAACAGACTAGATACGCGCACGAGTCAGACAAACTATGAGGAAACCGAATGAATCAAGGGGCAGCGCATCGTTGGATGTCTTAAAGAGTGCCGTCTCCGATATGGCGGCCGCTTATAGTGGATGGGCGCTCTGTGCTCCCGAACTATAACTGATCAAGCCCGAGACATCCAGCTGGTTGACGTGTAACTAGAATGTGGTTCTATTTTATTTCACTTTTTTTTTTTTAAATTTATTTATCTTTTTTTTCTAATTTAAATAATGTTGTAATATCCTCGATGTTCGCTTCTGTAAGAGAAATACCAGCTGAAGATTTGTTAATATTACCATTCTTTTTTCGTTTTCTGCTTCGCTCTCAGTGGATTAATGGAGAGACAGTGTGGTTGCTGGATACGAAATGTCGCAAGCTTATTACAGCGAACTGCTCTAGCCATGTCAAGAGAGATGAACGTATGGAGTGCTTCTAGGTGCTCATATAATACATAGGTGTGAATAACATACCAAAGATCATTATTTTTGACTCTGATATATTTTCTACGTATGGCTTTTATAATCGAAAATGTACCGTGTCTATTACCACGTTTAGGGTTTCAAAAAAAATTGTGCTACAAAAATGCTTGCATCCGTATTTCTCAAAGGTATATAATACATGGTTCATTCTTGGTAGTAGATCCATACAGATTGTGTATCTGGGTATGCCTTTACAAACAATACGACACCTCTGAAAACTTAGGTTGATTGGTTTTGCCCATCCGACATATGACCCCACAGCTCTCTCAATGTATCGATTTTGATGTTACGTATGTTCCATGTTCGACAAAAACGTGACATACATAAGGTACTGGCTTGTCGAAAAAGTATTGATCTAGCTTCTAGCTTGATGCCTTTATTTCAACTATTATTGCACAGGTAATATAAGTCGCGTCGGATCAGTGTTGGCGTCACTTGAAAGCTGAGATTTGACAGTAACAGGCGTGCTATTGGAACACCTTTACGTTATATAGAACACCTTTTCTGTAAAATTTTGTTCGATTTTACAATCTTATTACGATAGACGCTCAGGCCCAGTGAACACTGGGCCGTTTATGGCCAAGATACGGTATCGTAACAACAAGCACAAAGATGCTTCTGGCGCTTTCATTTGTGGAAACTTCGAAACGAAAAGAGTTGATAAAATTATCGTGAATGTTGGACGAGGCCGATACGTGAACAGCCAACAAAACGCCAACTGGGTAAACCACCAAACAGCTTTACGAAGCAAAGAGAAACTGAGGTCAAAATATTTACTTCATCGTATTTTAATTTATATCATTCGACAATCTGGACTAAAACTGAACAATTTCTAAAGCGACTAATCACGAGTTGCGCAAACTAACCACATACAAAAAAAATAGTAGCGCACAAATAAAATCCAACTTATTGTTAGGGAAGTTACGCTATGGAAAGGAATCATGCATTATAGGTTGTTCGGACTTCTGCTGTCAACAACCAACAAAATTACAAGGAGGAGCCATGAAATAAATCGATCGGAGCTAGCAAGCAGAAAAGGCGTCGTACATGCACCTTTAGCTACCAGGCAGAAACTTAATGCTATAATTTAATGTATCCGCTGTACAGCTCGGATCTGGCCTCATCAGATTGTCACTTGTCTGGTCCCCCCCCGGCAGAACCCTCTCATTGGTATTAATTAAGTTTCAATGGAAAAATGCAAACATCATCCGTCACGTGGGTTTCGCCCAGAAACCACAAAAGTTTCGCATTAATGGGTAATGGTGTTTACTGGAAAGTGGCAGAAGGTCATGGATTTAAATAACGCATCGCTCATTGAGTAATATTATTGTAAAAGATAAAAAATATTTGCTTCAAAACAGTCAGCTCTCTTTAGACAAGCTAGGATAATGAGTTCGTTAGCACCGCCGTTAGCAGTGTTGTACCGGAACCATGTGACGACAGTAAATGACACTTTCTACATTATTTTAACTACTGATTGCTCGTTCTTCGACCCGGACCGGGAGTTCTTGGAGCTCCTTGTCGCACCTTGTTCTTCGGGATGGCTATTTTTAGATGGCAGAATTAGATAGAATAGCTTAGATACAAGCTCGTGAAAGTTAGACTTCACGATCAATGTTCTTACCATGAAAACCATTCAATGTTCAAGGTTTAAAATGTACCAGTTTGAGATCTTTGGAAATACCTTTTCCTTGGACGTGCACGAATTGTGGCGTACTTGGGCGTCATTGATAGGGCTTGACCCAGTGACGCCTGGGCACTTTTAAGAATAATCTAGCTGTTAAATTATGACATTTCTAGGCCATACTTGCACGATCGTATTGATGTTGATGGTGGTTAGACTATTCGGACTGGAATATTTTTACTGTACATGTCAATCAATAAACCCTACTTGTTATTTGTAGATAAGGCGTTCATTGCATGCGTGTAGTTGTATCTGGCAAGGCTTAAATAACGTGGCCTTCTCTAAACACTCTTGAAAACGTATACTATGAAAATCAATTTGGGACCTTTAAAACAAGACACGATAATATCAAAAACGATACAGAGGTATTCTGTTTCAACCTATTATTTCATAGTTGTCCACAATACGGTAACACGTATTAATCACGACGTTCAGCAGAGATGATTTTGACGTAACTGAGCTAGATATCCCACCGCGAGCGTGGCGCTAGATACCCGTGTATGATAAATGATTTCCTCTTTAAAGATTAGTAATTTTTCATTCGTTCATAGGATTTTTACCTAATTCAAGAGTCCAGAAGGTAAAAAGGATCGTCTAGCTTGTCATAAATCAGTTAATTCAAATAATGACGTTTTTGATAATTATTCATGCTTTTGCGAAGCTTGAAAACCAAGAAGACTGCTCAATAGAGCAGGTCTTGTTACTCAGGCATTTATCCACGCGTACAGACCGCTTAAACTCTCTCCTTGAAGAGCAAACGTAGTTACAACGGTACCTGTCCCTGAGGCAATAAACAATCTTTGACACAATGAACCGCTCGAAATCGAAGCGCGCTTACATGGCACGTTAGGCCAGAAATTTGATTGTTCAAATAAAAGGAACCCGTACGTCGACAAATATGTATGTATTATACATATATTTCCAAGCCTTTTGTCTTTCCTTTGCTGGCATAACGATACGGATCTCTACCGTTTCTACATTGGTCTTTTAATAACAGCCTCTAGCCGCAAGTGCGAGCCGGCACCGAACTCAGTCTTTCGACGGTTTGTAAAACCAAAACTGATAAAAGCCATAAAGAGACAAACGTTCACTACTACTTTACATTCATTATCTAGCATTGGTCAAAAGACAAATGGCTTAGCTGGTATGAAACCTACGTGCGAAAAGTGTAGGACAGGTAGAAATATGTACAGCGAAAATCTTGAAGATACGCTAATATATTAATCAATTAATAAATCAAGTAAAAAGATCTGAGAAGAAAAACAATGTTGGTTACGATCATGTTATTGAAGTGAACGATCACCTTCTCCTAGCTTCATAATAACCCGTAGTTGATGGGGTTGAAAAAGATTCGAGAATTTGCTTTTGAGCTGTTTATTATTGTTTTTTTTTTTGCTACATGCTAATTTTTTGTTTGACCCAGTCAGTGTTAGGTTACGTTTACATTGATTACGTTTCTCCATCAATATCAATCGTAGTCTTCATATTCAAGCCGTCGACTACTCCGCTGAAGTTCTTCCCAAGCAGCTTTGCTCTAGGGTGGAAAGGACATCCGCGATGGACGTTGTCGGAGTGGACGTAAAGAATCGACCGTAAGCATTTGCCATTAAAAGTAATTTACATATCTTAAATTCTTGCTTACAACCCTGAGAGGCAACGAAACCCATGAGTATTGCTCGGAGAAAGAAAATCTGGAAGCCGAGGGAACTCCGATGCCACGTTCTTTGGATCACAACCCGTTACGTGCTCAAAACAACGGTCAGTCTCACTTCCTCTAGATGTCTGGTTATAGTATAGCATAACTATTATAAAAAATTTGAGTTTGCCGCTATGCGAGTTGTCCTGGAATTACCAGAAGCAAACGTATAAATCATCAGAGTTGTCGGGCTAAATGATTCTAACGTTTGAGTACTATATAATGTAGGATGAATACGCCGAGCCGTATAGAAGCTTCAAATTCAATCCCAAAAGCAGCATATATATATATACACTACATGTGAAATTAGTTATGAAGCTAGAGGGTGCTGATTCGAATCTTACTGTGTTACGTGCACACCGGCTTTGATATGCCGTTAAGGAGACTGTCTCTTTATAATAATGGCTGCACTCACAGATCGACAGTTCCGTGCAGAAAATTTAGGTACGCTTACCATTCTGCGAAGCCAGGACTGTTAGAATTAGATAATCCTTGCGTACAAATATATTTGCGCCCCATACTGCCGCTACCGTTGCGTATGGAAGCGCACTTTGTCTAGCTATGACTGGCCTTTTACGCCGTCATCCTAGCCGTACTCAAAGAAATAGCTCCTTTGTCTTCTTTGTTTATGCTATGCTTCAGGTTATTACACTACCGGGACTTCCTGCTTCGGCATTAGTATGCATTATGTTAGGCTGTTGAGGGAGAAATGGCCGGTTTAATTATAACATGAATTGACATGTAGCGTTGGAAAGCTCTTACTTGATTCTATTAGACCATTGTCCTCAGATTTTCTTCAGAAGCCTAAATCAGAAGAAGTATCTTTGAGCTGATGACAAAAACAGTATCTTCTGGCACTTATTTCTCTCTAGCTGAGCTAAAAAGTCGCGAAATAACTGAGTCATCTTTAAGGGGAGAAAGCGATCACTGCAACCTTGTAGAGCAAACTTCCCTATAGATCAAACTGGAAATGCGTCTCTGCCAGTATACAAGACTTGACCATCCATAAACAAAAACTATGAAGAAAATAATGCCCATTGCTTTTTGATCTAATTATGTCAATTTCTTTTAATTATGATTCAAATTGGCAGTTCAAAGTTCAGAGCACGTTTTCGGCGTTATTGTTATCACCTAAATTGATTTATCTTTAATCGACAACCCCGATTATGAACTGAGCCCGTGTATAATATCGATATTACAAGACGTCCTGCTTGAAACTAGATTCGATATTTTGGCGTACCAGTGCCTGACCATAATATTCTTTCGAATTAGGCTCGTGCCCATTTTATTTTTGCATCAGGCCAACGTTTTTCTTGGCCTATTCTATGCCTGAAGTATTTCACAATCTCCAGTTATGGACACTGTTACGGGAGGTGTGAGGTTCGTGCGCTCGGCTTCGCAACCCAGCAACCTGTATGGTTGGTCCTACTTCAATTTCGAGTTATTTTTATTTTCTATTTATCACGGGAAAAATATGGAGTGTGAAGTAAAAAGGTTAGGCTAACTTACCAGTTTTAAAATAATGGATTATCTCGAGGTCGAACTAGCTCGATCGCAAAACACTGTCCTGCTGCTGTTAAATAACCTCGACACATTTATTTTTTTCCTACTTGTTGTTTAGGTAGGCGTCTTTTTGTGACAACCTGCGCCTACACCTACTTCTCCAATCTTCATACGAGTGACATGAGTCTGATCTGTTCTCAATTCGACATGCTGTATTTGTAACAGGTTTCCGACAATCGCGTTACGTAGGGTAACATGGAGCTATGGACTGACAGTCTCTTTTAATCTTACTACACTTATCTATCATGCAAAGACGGTGGGAACCAGCTTTCTCAGCTGTTATTTTTGCAGTGGACTTGTTCTTGCTCTCCCCTTCTCCTGCCATTTCCCTTTTTTCCGATATCACTGCCTCCGATGTGGGTTCCCAAATTAAGTATCATGTAGTAGTCAATCGCTTGCTCAAACACGGAGACTGTCCAAGCTCATAATCTGTCAAAACAAGAACGTGCATACTTATATTATAGGTATAGAGCAAAAAAAAAGGGACATGCGCGCATATAAACCGCACATTGCAAGGCATCCATACCTGCATATCATAATCCGGGCAGTAGAGCACTATTGCTAGTGACACGCATGTGGTCTATCCAATTGGCCCTACATCAGGCCAACCTGTTTAGTCCATTCGCCACTTATAGCTGTTAGACACTCACTGAGGCATCTTTAGAGTAAGGCACGCAGGCATATTTAGGACGCACCTCGTATCGAACGAAACCCCTCTATCCCATACGTACCGTGACGTCAAACGTCTTTGGTAAGCACATCAAGTTAGCCCGTATCAACCTTCGCTGCAAACCTTCGATCGACTGAGGCGTCCGCTAGCGCTTATTTAGCTCGATAGCTGCGGATCTATTAGTACAGAGCTTTCTGTGTCCATCCATACATCTCTACTGTGACAGAGAAGCCTCAATTTAGCTTTCAAGCGGTTCCTACTGCCGCTATGCGTCAGCCGCGTTGGCTGCACTAAGATACAACGCGTGTAGTAGTGCCAGCTGGCCTTACCAGACACGCGGTTGTGCTGACTGCTGCAGCACAAATGGTATGACATCATTCGACAGTAGCCAATTAACAGTTGACTGTTGTTCCTGCACCAGCATAACCGAATCCAAACTACGCCCAAAACATCAAAGTAGTTACCACCGTCCGCGTCAGGTCAGCATAGTACTAATTATCTCAGCACCAGATATTTGCGAGGGAGGATGAGAGGAACTGTACCGGGTGGCCGTGGGGGAAACGGCATCATTCTTCGCCTATTCTTTCCTGGACATCATAGACCTCATAGGTATCTACAACCGAGCTATACGGCATATGTCTGTGTGAACTATGCAGCAGGCCGTCGGACGGCATAATCATCGATAGCATCATAATGTATGGTATATAGCCATTATACACTGACGTGTACGTTTATATAGGTGTCGGAAAAACAACTCGCGGCAGCAGCTAGCACGGAACTAGTTGTCAGTGAGCTAGCGGTTCGGCGAAAAGGGGAGGCAACGCACAGACTGACCTACAGAATATAAATTGTTGTATAATAGGCAGATTTGTATCAAACAACTCGACAAACAAACGAACGCAGCGAGCGGTCAATAAAAACTATAAAGAATAGGGGACTGATTTCCAAAGGAATTAGCCAGGATGAATAAAAGTAGGAAACCCTATTAACGCTATTTATTACGAAATATGATGTATAACCTTCGTTCGGCTACTTTGCCGTTCAAATAGTCATCCATATGTCCATATGAACGGTATATACCCAGATATAAACGTATCCTAACAGGGATGAGGTAGTCCTCAGGGTTCTTTAGGTCCACGGTGAAGACAAGAATGCCAGGCAGATCAGGGTTCGCGTTAGGCCATGTGATCGGTCTGCATCGCTTTACTACCACTGTCGCTGTTTACTTTGCATAATTAGGTTGTTATCTGCAGAAGTATGAAGATGAAGGGGCCACAAAGGGACAAAGGAAGGCGGAAAACAAGAGGAATATATCACTGTTCTGTAGTGCTGATCATCAAGAAAGGAATTATCCAGCCAATTTAAGCATTTTTATATAGTTCAGCTTACCGAAATTGATCTAGATGGCTGTCAGAATGGTTCTTGCATGGCCATTTACTTGCTTTTACACAGCTGAAAATATGCCCTAGGGAGGGTGAACACAAGCTTACTTTGAACATTTAGGGTATAACGCTTTCAATATTTGATGCTGACTTACGAGGACAGAGGGACCAAACAAACGAAATGTACAACGTTCGATACCGTAGAGAGAAAGCAACATCTACAAGCAGAAATCAATTTATTTGTTTGCGACAGCGTTGGAGTTACCTAGGAACGAATTATCCATTGACGCAATATAGAATTCAATCCGCTAAGGTCTTTGCGGTGTGTTAGATACCTCTTTATTTGCATCAATCGTCGTTTTATCATCATTTTGTTGTGGTAATTAATTTGCAAGACCCTTATCATGTGTTCAGTCAAGCAGATCCCTCGAGATGAACGCGCGAAACCCGAAGTCCGTATGCGACTAGTATTCGCTATACATGTTTAAAACGCTCTATATGGCAAGCACTATAAGGGCAATTCATCTCTTTGAAGAGAACCACGTACAATCGATTTAATTCGGGAAAGCTTCGGACGATCGCAATCGGAGTTCTATGTGTCCAACTTTGGACAAGAACGAAGTCTTGATCCCAGTCGTTCTTGGTTGGGAACTTGAGCGATTTTTGTAATCTGTTGTTTGCGTCAAAAGAGAGAAGAGCTTTCCAATGGTAAAAGGCAGACGGTGAAAGCGACTTCGATGAAAATCGTTGCTCCATTTGATTTATCGCCAAACGTTGTCGCTCATTGAAATCTGTACACAAAGCAGCCATATTAGTAGGTGCCGAGCCGAAGGCAAGTCCAGCTGCAACAGAAAGGGTAACCCCCATAGCAGATACATACCTCAACATAAAACGAACGTAGGCGTTGGCTTAGGTTGAGTTACGTTAACCTTTTCGACGCTGCTGCTACACTGAATGGAATCCCACTGCCAATACAACACAAGCTAAAGGAAGAACGCTACTGGCAAAGTGATCTTTTCTCACTAGCAAAGGAGGCGATGTATATGACCTTACAACGGCAACCAGTGCTGGCGTTACATAGAGTATTTGGAAGCCGCTACCGCTGTCAAGTCAATGGATACGGCTCCTGAAAATGACTAAGAGCTTGCACGTTCATTGATGGTCATAGGAAGTTTCAGGAGAGATTCAGGAACTGTGTTCGTTCCCAGAAGCAAAAGCAAAATGCCTCTTAGGGTAAAGAACAACATATATTCTGTTGCGTCGTCATAGTAAAAGAACGAAGAACTTGACGTAAAATGCCCCCTGCTGCTGATGATGGTCATGATGAGAAGGCTGCCACTGCCCGTTTCGTAGCTTATGCTGCAGCCCCATCACCAATTGTTAGATGTGCCGTCGCTGTCCGGGGTCCGTGAGCCCTTCCTGTCGTTGCAATAAACTATGTAGAAAAAGAAGAGAAGGGAAGCCAAGAAGAAAGGATATCTTCCAGCTGCAGATGCCTTTCATTCGTCTTTCTTGCTTTTTTGTATGGAAGGAATGAGGATGGACTAGAGAGGAAGAGAGAGAGAAGTAGAAAACTGCGTAGATCAACATGGTCGGCCGCTCCCCCAACGGAAGAACTGCCCATGACCCCCTTGTTTGGTTTCAAATCACCCACCAGCCGACTAGTCCTGGCACCACTGCTGACCGATCGAAACCCTATCCCGCTGTTAGCTAAAGCGCTCTGCTTGCAACCAACAAAATCTCCCGCCGCGCCGCAACCGAAGGATGACCGCTGGTTTCTTTGAATCCTGTCGACGAGTTTTGCTGGCCTGCTGGCACAGAGCGCCAAGGACTCCTCTGTTCACTCTGCCGCTGAAACTGGGTACATTAAGGGACGTGAAGGAGAACGAACGTGAAGGGTAAACGAGGAGAAAACCAGTGGGAGAAAACAAATCCTCGAGCCGACCAAAAGAAAGAGGAATCCTGACTGATGAGCATGATCCGGGTCCTAGGCTCGCTAGCTGGCTGGCTGACTTGCCTGACTTCGACGAAAACGAAATCATTGAGTCGCGTATGGGCAGAACAGGCAAATGATGGTCAAACCGTTCGTTTTACCTGCTGATAAAATAAGGTGAACCTTATGCTTATTTGCTAGCACATTCTGTTTTTGTATTTAGGTCTCATTAGACCTCATGTAATAGCATTTTAAATTAGATAAACTGAGTAAAATCGAAACTATGCAGACGTGTTTCATCGAGTGACCCCAAAAGACGTGTAGAGATACGGCACCGCTTAGCGGAAATCGCAAGACGCATTCGTTTGATGACAAGCATCTTCGTTTCCGATTAAATTAGCGTGCCTGTAGTTATAATATGGAGATATATTTATGTATATATATATACCTGTGACGTATATTGAAAATAGTAGCCATGCAGAGGTAAATATGCAGTCAAAAGAAAAAAGGCAAACGCCCGATTTGAACTAGGATGCCTTCTGCACCTTCCTGCATTGATTTTATCTTAACTTAATGATTCACTAGTCTTATCCGACTATGAAAAAGAAGCTAATCATACCAGTCGTTCGAATTTTATCAACGGTCAGCATCGACATTTTCTATTGTAGCTTGATCATTCTTTGTGATAGTATTCAGCAATGCATTGTAATTCGGAGAGATAGATTATCACGGCTGCAGCAACTGATGGTCATCGAACTGAAGGCCAACAGCCTCGTGGTCATATTTTTTCTCAATAAATATTTTACGTTACTTGGAAATGTATAGAAATCCAGCAGAGCAATCCAAAGGGCTCTCAGGTGCATCATGAACGCACAGAAAACGATCTGAGGAGCAGAAATTTCGACCTAATGGTACTTTTATACAGCCAAGTAACAAACAATCATAATGGCACTGAAGTAAAAGGAAATATCTCCTTACCTTAAGAGGGATTACCTCATCCCTCATAGATGATAGAAGGTTGGACATCGGCCATGAGCGAAAGATTTTTTCAGTGGAAGTCCCCCAGGGATTAGTAGTCGGTTTAGCGTTATGCAGTTTAGCATGCATTGACGCACTGGCAACACCTAGCCTAGCAGATGGAGTTGAATAGTACATGTAGATGATCTGGCGCCTCTGTTTGCAGCGAGAACGAGATTGAGGCTGGAAGACAAGACGAATGTCGTTTTGGACATGATCAGTACCTGGATGTAACAGCATAACCTCAGGGTAGTGCCGGAGAAAAGTGAGGCCATCTTCTTAACTAAAAAGAGGAAATCGGAGAGGTCAACCTTAGATTCCCCAAATCAGTCTTTAAAATTAAAAATGCGGCCAAATATCTGGAATTAACACAGGACCAATGACCACGGCCCATGTTAAGAATGCGGCTGGTAAGGGAATAGTATGCACAGCGAGCTTGGTACGACTTGTACTCAGAGTCGGGAAGCGACCGAGAGCCTTAGACGGCTATTGGCCTCAGTGGCGAAATCACCCCCTACATTACGGCTCTCCGATTCGGAAAGAGAGGACCCCGGACAAAAAGAGTAACAGAAATACTTTTCTATCGGTTCAACGGGCAGTTGTCGTCAGGCTGGCTGTAGCCTATAGAACAGTATCTATAAGGGCTATTTTCGTCCTAGCTACGTTAATCTCAGGGAATTTATTGGCGGGTAAAAAGGCTGAGCAAGATCTTGACGGAACTATAGATTTTTCGTCGGAAAGATAAGCCACTTTGAGCTGAGCAAATGGCAACAGGAACGATGCCTGGCATAAGCAAATGGTTTTACAGACCATACGCGAGCGCTATATGGAGTAACCCAGGTGCGTATTATACGTGGACAATTTGAAACATTCATGGAGAAAGACTCAGGCCATCTAGAGTATACGATCTTTGGATATGGAGCTCTCCAAATTGAAAAAAATATGAGGCGTAAAATGGAGCCCGGTGGAGAACAATTAAAGAGATTATCGACGACATGATTACATTGCATAGGTGGCTTGTTTGAGAATATAATGGGGAAGAAAGAAGCACTTGAATACTAAAAGAAAAAAAAGTGCAAAGGGAGTTGCAACTAAGCGACCGCTTCGGTTAGGTGTACTCAATGTCCTGTCGATTCAGATGTGGATACATGGTAGAGATGTGAGCTCTCCTAATAAACGCTGGGCTCAGTCATGATGGTTACCATCATGGGTGGATGAAGTCACCTGTTAGAAAGAAAGTTACAGGTGCTTTAAGTCCAGCACAGCAGGCAGAAGCTTTGGTTTACCCGTACATAAAAAAACATTTTCTCTTTACTTAAAAAAGTGTCCAGGTACTAGACCTGAATGCGCGGCTAGTCACAACTACGAAATGTCTCACTTCAAAAGTCATACTTCGGCATCAAGCTTTCCTTTGACACTCTCCCGAAAAGACTTACTGCATCAATATGTCCAGTGTAGGGAACGCAACTGGATTAAGGTATTTTTTATATATTTTAAAAAACTCGATCTCGGGTTCACCGCCGTATCTGCCTTATCAAAATCTGGTGAAACGAGGATCAACGTTATCGCCCTATTAACTGTCGCATCATGTTGGTTTCACAATTATGGTACTCGTGTTAGCTACGGCAAAGGTTTGACTAGAGAATGAGTGCAAGCGAAAAGACGCAGCTTTAACCACCTACCCCCTTTACGGTCCAAGCAATTACCACGTCTGCCATCAAGGGAAGGGCTCGTGTCCCTCAATGTACATATGTCTTCACTGTCCTGCTACTGAATAATGCAAATGGTTGGGTCGGACACGAATTCACTGTTAAATAAAGTACCGCTCCACTTTTTCCTGTCTAGTTACATTAATCGATACTAGAATATCTCCAGCTCCGTGTGACCGGAAAATAACGCTATAAAGCTATTCCCGTCTGTCAGAAGGTGTTCATCAGGGTAAGGATTGATTTTGACCCGACCTATATAATTGTTCGGTCCTTGACTCGTGAGACTACTGTGTTTTAAGGTGATTAAGTCGGCAGGGTCAAAGACGATGTCAAGTGCAAACAAGCAGATGGGGGATACCTTAACAGAAATGCTGAAGTTAACCGTATGGAGATACGTTCATTACGGTAACCACGCAATGCTCTTTAGACTTTTACATGGTAATTTTTCAATCACTCTGGTTTCAGGTGAAAAAATGACCAGTCGAAATTACGAAGGGTTTTGTATATATGATCAAAATCTTATATATACATATACCCGAATAAGTATTGCCGGCTTTAAATGTAAAAGTGAAGCAAACATTTTTTTATACTTTAAAGCAGCGGTACTGAACTAAACATACGCCATCTTGATCAAAGGCGTTCTATGGTGACGCCATAGAACCATCGCTGAAAAATTTTGTTGATTCTTGGGTGAAAAGTTGTACGAGACATTTCTGTATTCATATATTGGAACCACATCAGTACTCCCAAGGGAGGTCTGCAAAGACCAAAGCAGATGATAGTCCTACATATAAAAGGCATGGGCTATACCACTTCTATTCCCTCAAGTTTTGCCGGGTAGCTAAATATGCATGTGGTCTGGCGTTGTAATGGACTAAGAGTACATCGTATCCAGTTGATTTTTTTTAATAGCTTGTTACTGTAATTTTGTTAATCGCTGGCAGTAGTAGCTCACAACGCATAACTCGCATCCAATCTCATAGTACCACCTTCTTTATAGTCAGTCCGGATTTAAGCACAGATTGTGGAGCTTTTCTTCACATAGACCACGCACATTATTACCGCATATAATCCACTTTTCATAATTAGAAATGGTTCAACTTAGTTATTTCTCGTTAGAGAAACATGGAGCTTCCTTCAAAAGATTTCAAACTGCTTGGATATATATGTTTAGTTTTTTGGTGATATCGCGCTATAAGTTGATCAACTCTCTTTCATTATTGGTCAACGGCTACCCGGAGCATTTTGCACATCGAAACGATAAAAGCATATTTGGGCCGTGTCTTAAGCCCTATTCTAGAGTAATTTTAGGAAAAAAAAAATTAGAAACGATAGGAAAAAAGAAGTCGCATTATTTCAAGTCTGAATAAAGGTATTCCTCTAATTTTAGCATATTACTGTCAAATCTCAAGGCTTAGCTGATATTAATCGGTGTGACTTATATTGCCTGACCATCTGGCTAGAAAGACAATCATTTTCAACAATCCCATATATATAACTATTGCAACACACATTCAAAGCTTACTAATTCATCTCTGGTCATTTTAACATGATGAAAACTTTAACTATGTTTGCCTGCATGTAGAACGCACTTGAAAAAATTGTTGTTAAAAATTTTTAATTGGATTTTTCAACTAAACGTTTCATTGAACGAATAACCGTTTTTTAAGCTGAACTACATTTGAAATGAAGAAAAATGAAGTAGACCACTAACTTCTAGAAAGAACCTATAGTATTTTGCTCTTTCATTTGAATGATATGAGATATTAATACTAGATGTACTAACAAGTAATTGTGTGTTATCTATAGAGTATTTTATCTGTTATTATCAATAACGTAAAAATAGTGGTGTCGTGTGAAATATTCTGTATGATAATTTACTGAGCTACGCTAGGCAAGGCTACTATATTCCAAGGGCTAATGTAAACAGCGCATACAGATTGCAAAAGAACCTTTCTATGAATGACCATAAATCTATTAATAAATCAATCGTACGAGCCTTGCATGAACGTACAGATTCTCTGTAGAATCTATTTTGCAATTTGTCGCACTTTTGACAAATTGTTGACACAGCTTGACGAAACACGCAACTATAAAAGTTACGCAATCAGCCAGAAACGGGAATATTCGTACAACGTATGTTTGATCACAAAATCCACTCTCTCTCGACGCCGGTCAACTCTTTCCTTACCTGGGCGCCTTTGGCGAGTGAACGAGCTTCATGATATCCGTTCGCATCGTCTTTTTCACATTACGTATAGTTTCTATAGATTTTCGTATTTCTCTGTCTCCGTCTGATAGCCTGATACACAATTCCGCGACCGGCGTCAGCGCTACTGATACTGGTGCTAGCGAGAGCACGATTATGATGACGACCCTACGCCAGCATTATTCGCAACGCTCCTTGAACAGACGCACGAGAGCTAACAGGAACGCAAAATGAGTTGCCTGATGAACCCCCCGAAGCGAACGTTGCTTCCCCTTTTGAACATCCAGTTCGAGAGCGGGTTTATGCGTCAGGTCTTCCCGCCGTGTCGCTCACAGGGCCGACAGTATATCGCCGTGCCGCAGCGGTGGATGAGTCGAACAGACTCGAGCCAAACGGAATCGCTTAGAGTGGGACTAGAACTGCGCTGTGGTAGTAACCAAGTGCAGGTAGTACTGCAACGTTACGACAGCCACGACGACGATATAATAATTAATATTTGGGCTTGATTAATGAACATACCATCGAATATTTTATTCACAAATAGAACTAACGCTGGATACCTGGCTGCGTGATGGTGGCAAGCAAAACTAGCTGAGCTTACCACAAAACGTGCCAACGAAGCAACGCATGTGAATTAACTACGGCTACTATAGCCCCTAATTCTGGCCGGAAAGGTCGCGTAACGGTAATACAGTGGCCTATTTGATATATTGTAATGGAAGGTAGCAGCAATGCCTGTACCCTATCGGGAAGAGTCGTCTGACGGTAAAAGGGTGTCGCAGTGTGTGGATAAGTGAGCGTCCCCGATGGCAGATCGGCGGCTGAAACTGAGAAGTCCCGAGGCCAACAGCACATGGACAGACGCGTCTGATCACATTGTAGCACACTACAATGTGATTGACTACATTTACAAATTGCATCTCTATTTAGAAATGCAAACAATTCATCAGACAAATAATTGATTCAGTCAGTGATTCTATATTCACAAGCCTATACAGTCTCGTTTTGTTGCAATTCTGGTATCTCAATGGTTCTCTGGCTCTTTAGTGTTGGTAGCCCGTCTTGTCACTGTTTGTTCATTTCGTAGAATTTTATAAAGTTTATTCTTTCGACTGAAAGGATTACATACGAAAGTAAAAAGGTGACCTACGGTTAGTTCAGCCTTATGTACAATGAAAAAAAGGGTGTCAATAATCAACCATCGTCAAGCTAGAAATTAAATATATTCAATGAAGTAGGCAATCGTCTATTATGCATATTGTACTTTGACTACTCAGCTTAAAGTTCAAAGTTTTAAGCGATACCCAATAACAACGCCAAGATAGAACATTAACGTAAGTCAAGTTCAAACAATTTGAATCATTTCTACATACATGTATATACCTACACAATTTGTATAAAAAAAGGGAAAAAACTACTATTCTTGTAAACATTGAGCAAGATCCAAACTTATCCAAACATTTCCTAAAGACATTACTAAAACATCTTATTTTGATTAAGTCATACGAGTCGTCGCTAGAATAAGAGATCCACGTATTTTGAGTTTATGTTTATTTTATGAGAACACTAACATAAGTCCGTTGACAAATAGTATCTCAACTCGAGCGCGCAATTAACTCTAACTAATTGATTAAAAATATTAACAGGCAATACAGAGTCTACGACGTGATCAAATGTAATCTTGTTCTATACCTCACAGCAAGATCGTCCTCCTGACGATACATCGTGTGTATGTACGAGCTACGTGAAGTTAAGGACTCGACTGAAGGCTGACGGATGCTCCCAGTCTCTAGTATTGCGTATCGATCTAATACGGAAGATATGTATCACTTTTTTGTTCTTTGCAGCTTGAATAAAGTGTAGTGTTTTCAAAACGGTCGTCGGCTGTCTGGCATCACTAAGAGCTCACAAACGCGTTAGCGGTGCAGGTCAAAAAAACTTGCATTGACTGGTCTAATGGGAAGCTTTAAATATAACCTCTAGTGTTGACCTACCAGTAAAAAAGGCCATTTTTCCTCGAGCTGTTCCCGCAGCACCGAAATAGCGGACTAACTAATATCAACTAGAGAAAAAAACACTTCATCACGCCCTCTGTCTGATCGACATAGAGGTGAGCTGAGTTCATCTTGTGGTACAGGGCTGCATGTGTATTCATGAAGATGAATAAGTACGTGTGTATTCTTCGAAATCCACGTCAACGCATCTCCAGTGCAGATAAATTTCCCAGTTATCTAAAGTTCCAACATTGACCACTTCCGATGGTTTATATGGTTGTTCAATATAGGCATTATATATATTGCCATCCCTCTTGATCATACCTAAGCTATGTGTATATACAGCTCGAGTATGTTGAAAAGGAATACGCGATTCCGCAAGAAAAATTTAGTGCGCCTGAAAAAACCTTTCGCCTAATTTATTTTCATTTTCTGCCTTGTGAATTCATATTTGGGTCTTGACGTTTACGTTGACCCGAAAAGGCAAGAGTAGACAGGCTTGGAAGAACTGATCTCTGTGAACATCAAACGTTGGTTTGAATTAAGCTTTCAGCTCAGGATTTTTAGAGCAAGCGTTAGATTTTGTGAAACACGTTTCATCCATCTTTCTTTTTGCTTTGAAGTAAACGACACTACCCTAGTAGAAGTTCAAAAGATAACTATCGTAAAATAACCCGTTACCTTTGATTAGTTTTCCATATAATTTTCTAAACACCTTGCGACGTCGAATTCCATTTGCTAAATTAGGAGACATCTTAGCCACTACGTCACTCTTAAACATATCATAATTTTGAATCAGACACACTCTTAGCGGGCCTTTTTGGCTGTCTCAGATGCGCAAATCTATCTCGAAATCACTCTTTTGATGAAATCGGCACAAACGTGATAATAACATAAGGGGAGATAACTAATACTAGTGAATGCGTCCGAAGACAAAAGGCGTCATAAATGAAAAGAACAAGCTCCTTACAATAGACGCAATACGTATAGCCTTTAACCGGTATATAGCTATGCATAATTGATGTTTTCTTTCCCATTCAGACTAATTCGAATAAGAAAATGGTACAACAGATAAAAGCGCAGACGTCAGTTATTTTCCTCTAGTAACATTTGCACGTCTACCAACCATCACGAACGTCTGCTCTAAAGCCTCTGTGTGTCACAGATTTCGCGATAGGTTATCTGCGTGCGTCTGTGTGTCTGTCACGTGTTGTGTACGAAAGCGAGCATGTGGCTGTATGTTTACGCGTAGATGGGTCTATTATGATTTGTCATCAGATGCAGCAGGTATATTCCGATGTTCTACGCTCAGTTATTGAAGTCCACAGTAGCGAAGGGAACTGGATCTATTTTCCTGATTCGTGATCTGGTCGGCTCTTTCAAAGTTTCGAAATAGAGACGAAGGGATTCCCATACCCCTCGCGTCCTGCTGTACCATGCCCCACGTAGTAGCAAAGTAGTCTTGAGCATCGTCCAACTAACGCAGTTCGACCGTTTGATACTGCCATCGGCATGCCGCCGCTGTTACTGCGACTGGTGCGGCTTGCTATTTAAAGTACAAAGTAATAGGGGATCTAGATGGAGTCCATTGGACTCTCAGTAGATTCACTTCCATTGAAGTCGTATTTCACACTCGAACAAGCCATCCCACTCGTCGGCTATAAGTTATGCGCTGCACCCGTGTCAGCAAGAGCGCGTCTGCTGTTCGCCTGCCCCACCCTTGAAGTAGCTGAGCTCAAAATATATTTCTTCTTTACTTAGTTGAATCATCATCATCATCATATACGGCTACCGCCGTTACTGATTTTGTTACTGTACCGCTTCGTATCGACGACAACGACAACTATGTTCCTTCGGGTTCTCCTTGTACCTTCACCCCCCACTAGAGACCTTTCTCACTACACTCGCATACATTCATTTTCTATAGTCGCAGTGTTTGTCGCAAGGGATGGTTGTTAAAACTCTGCGACTTTCATTCTGTAGCTAATAGCGACAAATGTATATGTCTATACGAGAGCGAGTATCCTGGCTGTGTTCCTTCTGATGACGATTTTGCCAGGTGATTTAGTGCCAGCTACTAGAGACAACCTGTTTTACAATTTTCCATAACAAACTTCATATTTGCAGTACGTTACAATACAGCAGGGCATTTCAGCGTTCGTTGTGTACAGTATATTTTAGTACGTTAGTGCTTCTACATTACTTTGTGCTTGGAAGTATCTAAAAGTTCAGTCACAATAGTGCGTAGGAAGATTTGCTTCTCAAGCGACGTGGAACAGTGTGCTATACATTCAAGAGCCCTGCTTCAATTCCAACTCAGTTGGCCATGGATATTACCCGATTGTTATTACTGTATATTTGCATGTTGCTGTTTGTGTGATTTGGGCATAGATACAATTGTGGAATAAGCCCAATAGCGCCGAAATACTGGTTGGTGCAACTGATTTTGTTCTTGTCTTTTGTTTGAAAGGCCTGGACGAGTCCTCCACGAGGCTGCCTGACGATTTACCGTTAGGCAGCGCGTTTCTCACCTCTTTAGAAAGTCAATGTAAAGTACTCTGGCTAGCTCCTGAGGCTACCGAAGTAAACTGATGTAGTCAGGGGCAGCGTGTGCACGCGTGACAACAGCTCGTGCAACATTTTCAAAATGTCAAAAACGTCATGATCAGGTAGATACACTAAGCGTATCGTAGAGAACCTGACCATATCTTCATTGCTTGTATCTTTTTAGCTAAGTTGCGCCATATCATTAGTTACTGGTAGACGCTGCTCATATTCGAGGTTATTAGAGAATGAACTTGCATGAAGTTTTTATGTAACTTATTCGTTTCTTTCTTCATTATCGACAATGCGATATTACAGTTCTTTCACCGTAACCAGAATGGTTCACACTCGTATTCCTGCAGCCGCCGCATTCGGTTATATTATGCAAAATAATGAAGCAACGTTTGACAATGGCTTAACTTTCCGCTGAAACTTCGCACAAACTCTTTTACGCCATTGCTAAATACACGGTCGAAAAAACACCATTCGTGGTGCTATAGCGAGCGTAAAAGAGGACGTCCTGAGTCCAGCATGCTTGCGTTGTCCGTAGCTAGCGGTTGTGAACTGCAATGATAACAGTTTTGCATAATCAATTTTGTCAAAGCGAACCAAGGTCTCTCTGTCGTCTATTGGCTCTTAACGCGGTAACAACTCATTGTGCTACTATTATTATTTGAAAAAGCGTTCACTCTAATGGTCAGACTACAAGCCTACATTTGTTGTAGCTCTTTGGGGCTTACTATTGACTACACTTTGAAAAGCCGTGCAGTATCCACGTACTACCATAGAGTATCTTTATCTTATATAAAACAATTCTACAAGAAAACATTGGAAACGACTGTCCCGTTTACTGTCGCGCACGGTTATTAACCCATCTGATAAAAGGCTGAGTTTTTCACTAAAAAACATGACTACTGAAGGGTATAACCGCTACTAGAAGCAGACCGTGAAAAGTGTCGGCTTAACCTCGACCGCACCCTTCTACGAAGTTTTATCTCCGCCAGAGACACCGAACTATACAAAAGCGCATTTAGTGAGTTTGACCAGTCTAGTGTATCGGACCGTTGGACGAGGTTATGATTTATCTTGTGCAATCGTGCGAGATGCTACTGGATTGATGGGTAATTATTTGTTGTTGGCCGGCAGCCATCACGATCCGCTAACGAAGTACAGAAGAAACAGCCACAGCGGTCTATGGGATTGCAGCTTTGCGGGCTGCGGGGTGAGCCCTATTACTGAAGACAATCACGTCATTACTATTTATATTAGGATACCTCGCAATAATGCTGCGATGATAAAGTCGAAACAACCTCACTGAAGTGTTTACTGCGTACAGCGTTACTAGATCCAACCAAGAGACTCCATAGATTGGAGTAAGCTAGCCAAGCATTATACCTAGGCTTAATGTCATTGTCTTCTGACACTTCCCAGCAGGCCCTTGATAACGTCACAAGCCATTGCCAAATTCGGCTAGATCTCGATTTAAATCCATGCAACTTGGCAATTTCAACCGATGACGCTCGTGCAACGATACTAAATTTATCAGAATCCGGTAGGGCATTTCGGCCCACAAGCTGCCGTATAAGCGAACGATACCTCTGTTTGCGACCTACGACGACTTCCCGCAGAAGATTAAGGACAAAAACTAATGATCGGCATTTAATTACAGACGCGGTAGGTGGTTCTGCATATTGTTCACATAGATTACGGCGATTTGCTGCTGTTGTTGCCGTTTGCGCACCTTTGGTACCGGAGATTCAACTTCGTAGAGTCATACTCATAAACTAACACTCATCATTTTTGTCGCGTACGACAAGGAAAAATTGTAAATTTACTTCATTCGCAGTGATTATTGTTCAGCTCGTCCTTTCTAATTGTGTTACATCATTGTGATGATAGCTTTTGTCATCGTTATTGCCTCGATAAGAACGTGGGCGTGTACGTTTATTGCGGAATACGCTGATTTTCCTTGTGCTTCACGTATCCAAAACAATCGATTCTATTAAATATGAACCGGGAGTTATTAATGCTCTGTATCTGGCAGGTGGGCTATTTACAACATTGCAGTTTATAAAAATTTCACAAGCTTCTACATTGTCGAAGCGGGTGGCACTTTTCTTCATAGAGCGCTCTAGGTCGCACTTATCGAGTGTGTGACAGACTTACCATTTTGAGGCATTGCATTTACCTGTGTAACGTACTACATTACTCCCTTGGTAAAGTCGACCTTATGAAAGACGCCACGGTGCTGGCTGCGGCCGTAAACCATAATCGCTGTAGATGCATCGAGATGATTGTATTATTAAACATTCTGGTCCTTTGACAGAACTATCGAAGAACACGCCACTTTCAGTGGTCTGGCAGGTGTGGAAGCGGAAATCCCAATTTCAATATGTATGCGTCTGTTATAAGTCACAGTAGGAGCAATTTTTGTGCAGCGGCTTCCGTTTGTGGAGGCGAACCGTTTCTGCTGGCAGAAGCCTTTCGAATTGTTGACATAATTCTTGCCTCAGAAGCTGTCATTATGCACCACATTCAGTTGGTTCACCATAGCAGTCAGATCAGGATCCTTAATCTGTCATAGTTTCCTATTGCTTACTGTTACATCTTTAAACGATGTGCAACATCTGTTACATTATATCGTAGCATAATCGTATAAACATGCTAACAGTGTTGAGACACACGATACGGGATTTGTTTCCAGTGGCTGCACTCCCAGAACAAATCTGAAAGCCTTACTACTTATAAGCCGCTTTAAAGTTATATAGCCTATTACTAAGCAAGATGGACGATCATAATGGATATGGAAGTGTCACGGAATGTTGAAAATGTTGGTACGGAAGCACTTTTATTTCCACCATTGACTCTCGTCTGGGTAATCCTTCACTCGTAAGCCGGCTTGTGATTTGTAATTATGAAAACTTTTGGTTTTATTGCCCAAATTTACACATTTCACACCACATAGTAACATCACGCAGATACAAAGAAATTGCTGGAGTTTTGTAGATTATAGACAAAATCAACCACGCCTATTTCCAGCGCAAAAGTCAACTTGATCCTACATATATTTGAGGATCAAAGCTTCGTCAGACTCATGGGTGGTGATAAGGTGATAGCATTCGTCAGTGACAAGGTACGTGGAAGAGTCTCCTCCTTAGAGGCCCTGCCACAAATACTCCTTTACTTAAACATTTGGAATTAAGGATACGCCGTATTCAACGAATTAAGCAGCACGGTACCCTTGAGAAGGTGAAAGACTTAATAAATACCTATTGATCCTAATCACTGAAGTACTCGAGAATTTGCGTAACCAATTGAATTAAAAGGATAGTTATGTTTTTCTGAATACTGACTATTGGTCTCATTTGCTTGCTAACGATATTTTGCCAGCTCCAACGTTATACTGCTCTTCAATGAAGTGTAGCAGACGCAAACACGAAACAAGATGGATACGTATAAAAATAGCCGGCAAGGCAGCTCTTATTGCATTTCGTTACATCTCCATTATCTCTAGTGCTATATCGTAACACATTTAACTTCACCTTCGAAACTTGAATCCCTATAGAGTTCAATACATAAGGCACGATTTTCCTTGATAAAATTTTCTCACGTAGCGTCTTAGCGTAGAGACGTATGTAGTAACTAGAAAATGATTATCTTGTCCAATAAATCTCTCTGGTCTGTTACGCTCCCAAGTACATGCAGTTGGTGACCTAATCTATTTGAAAGCGATTTCGTCGCAGTAAATAAATGATATAACAATGGCTTTCGATAGGCAGTCAGCTCAGAAAGCCTTAGCTGCGTATGCCTCTCAATCGAGAGTGCATGCCTTTGGGTTTCCTGGGTGCGGAAAGAAGATGTCTAAATGGGTTTTGATCTCGAAGCATGCGAAACTCTTCGTTGTGCAACGTTCCTCATGATGATCATAGAGAGTAACGGTTTTTTTTTTTTTTTTTTTTTTTAGCAAACAAGTTATAATTGAGCTAAAGTTGTGTGGGACAGAGTGTTTCCATCTGAAGCAATGAAGCCCTGAAGCTTTCGCCTTACGCTGGGAATGTTATTGCCGTCAAGCATTGTCGCTTACGGCTCGCTGTCATCTAGAACACTGTTCGTTTACCGTGATGTTGATCAGTTTGTTGCCAACTACCTACTGCCGACCTGTTCAGTCAATATTAGTTAGTAATCAATTTTCGTTGTTTTTAATTGTCGATAGTGTTTCTATTTTGAAATGGTCAGGCCATACAGAAGAACTAATTTGTTTGTTACTAATCAAAGTATTAATAGACTACTAATAAGGGACTGCACGAAACCCGGCTCTTTGTTAGCCGCTCGTACTTGTCATCACTGATCTTATGTAGCCTTGTGTAACAATGCTAAGAGCACGAGTTAGGTCGAGCAGCAGAATGCAAAAACAAAGTAAAAACAGGTAATGAAAAGCCTTAGTGCTTCCGATTTTCCTTTTTTACAAATATTATGGAACCATTATATATTATTGTTACTATGAAATTTCTTACGATTAATTGTAGTTATGAGAATTATGCGTCCACGTTGAATATACTCTCGATGGCTCATACTGTTACGAGGATTATGATATCGTTTGAAGGGACTGACTAACACAATCGCGCCTAATTTAAGAAAAGGGCAAAATAAGACAACAGAGAGAGAGATATAGACATATCGAAAATTGCGAAACAACGCATCAATAGGGCATATTTAAGCGACAAAAGCAAAGTGGTAGCGTCGATTAGAATAGAAAAAAGAAAGCTCAAAAAATATTACCTAAATATAAAACATCTTAAATTGTAAATAATAATGTTGTTATAAATAAATGTTGTTTGGTGTTTTTTCCTGTATTTGACGTATTTGGCTGACGGTAGATTATGATTACAGCAAACTTCCACTATAGCTACATTCGTTAAGTGCTTAATTAACAAAAACTAATATATATATATATAGAGATGTGTGCCGTGCTTTATACGTGTATATATAGCGCGTTCCAGAAAATATCGTACAAACTTTAAAAAATAATAAAATATTTGAGATTTTTGCTCGAAGCGTCAATAAGATACGTATTATTAGAAATATGCCACAAATAGAATAGAAATCATAATAACATTAGGTTCGAGAAGAAGCGAAGTGATGCTTTCATTTTGAAGATATTTTTAATGTGTATAACTTGACATGGTTGCAAGGCGCACAATTAATAAAATTAATATACATAATTGCACTATAATTCCACATTATGTAAACTTCATGATAGAGCATTTAACCAAAAAAAAAAAAAGAAGAAAAAAAAAGATTGCAATATTATTTTTCGACAGTCCAGTTACTGATACCAATCACTTGAACTTCTGTTTTGAACACGCGTTCGAAAGAGCCTTGCTGAAGATGCCGAATTTAATTTAAAGCATTTGCCCAATATTATCGTTACGTAAAGGCATATCTCGATGCCAATCTTCTAAGAAGATGAGTCGGACGAAATGATCCTATCGAAAGATCTATATAGATCTTCTGTCCGCTCCCTAGACCTAATGCTAATCAGCTCTTTCCTGTGTAGTACTTTAAAGATAGAGTCTAGACCGCCAAGGGTGCGTCATGTTCGTGAAGGTTTCTGAATCAATAGCTCATCGTTATTAGCAGTGGGTAACATAGTTGCCATTCGAAGTCGTAGCAACAAGCATAACACCAAAAAGACCCGTCCTTATATTGGAAGGTCGTAACTACCAGAAAATCGCAAATGAGCTCCAGCACGGTATTCATTAGGCAAATGACAGTCATCAAATGTTATAAACCTACGTATGGAAATATGTTGACCGTTTCCTGAGCTCATGACCATTGTCACGGCATGCCCTTTTATTTCGTTGCTATACTAAACAAGATGACTCCCGATTATCTACTTAGAAATAGCGAACGATAAGTTCAGTTTCTTTAAAGATATTCTTATCATGCAACATTTTCGCCAAAATCGCGGCTCGCTCAAAGAGGATACTCTGTGCGTTGAGCGCGCTTCCTCATCTGCCGTTCGGGAGCCGGCATTATAATTTACGCCCCTTGGTTCACTTTCGGCTTACCGTACATCGGACGTGTGCGTAGGATCAGCGGCCACCAGCAGCAGCCATTGCGCATATTATTTGTAGTTTCACGACGTTATCGCCAGTACACCCGGCCTACATATGCAGCGATACTACACACACACACGGGACCTGTGAGCGACCAATGACGGCCACAGTAGTTTGACCGCCCCGAGTCCTGTCTTTTTTGCCCCGGTTTCGCTTTCCGTCTCCTTTTATCGCCATCGTCTTCACCTAAGCTACAGCCGATCAGCGGGCCTCTGCACCGTTCCGATGTTCCTAAGTTTTGGCCAAATGCCACTATATAAATCTTCTCGCATCTCACCAGTCCCAGCCTGCGTTGCTGCACGCTGCTTGGAGTTGCAGGAACAGGTTTTCTGCCTATGGGGATGTACGTGCATGAATCTATGCACGCGGTTTATATAATGTTCCAGTAACTGTTGGGGCAGCCGTCTCATCATCGTCGTCAGCATGCATTTGTTGCGCTTCAATCTTGTGTGTTTTGAACGCTGTTTTTCATTGGTGGCTCGACAGCACGAGCGAACAGCGCTCGTGGTCAGTCGCTCGGTCGGAGGGGTTGATTAAAACCTCAACATTCAGCAGTTGATACATGTGGCGTTATGTTGTTGTGGCTATACTGAACGTGAACGAAAGCTGAGAAAAAAGTAGAGAGGGGAGCAAAGAGTTTGACCTTTCTAAATAGTGCAAAAGGGAAAGTGGCGGTGTTTGGGGTAAACTCAACCGAGTGATAGGCCAGGGCACTTACGGGTATGGGATTCAACGGCAAAATGAGTTTCAGCAAAAACCGTTTGGGGCACTTTAGTTGAACGGACAAAATCTCCAGCTGGCAAAGCAAACCCTGCATTTAGTCGCTGCTGGGATCGTTGGCAGCATCATGCTGAGTGAGTAAGCTTGGTCGGCTACTTGGGGCTGTCCTTCGTCCAGTCGTTATCTTGCATTCCCACAATGACTACCACTATCCATCTATTCTCCATTCTGTTTAACACTAGCGGTGTATGTCTTGGAGAAAGGGATGTGTGGCAATGCAGCGCACAGCGGGAGTGATATAGAAAAATCAGCGTTTGGGGCTGAGAGCTAATTTTTCCCCGGTGTCTTCAGGAGACTGCGTCCTATGTCAGTCGTACAAGCAAGAATAATAGTAAGGGAATAACGAGAGCGACGGCAATGCTGTGCGTGGTCACGACCGAGGTAGTTGTGGAATGAAAATTCGAAAAAGCAAAAAAAATAGTACCATCATCATAGCCAACCGCCTTACGACCTACATATAGTAACGCCTCGACTTCCTGCTGCTCATCGTGGCTTGGTGCGCTGACTGTTAACTGACGATTTCTCTGAGCTGGCGGCATGCGTGCCACAAAAGTCGGGTCAAGACCCAGTTGACATAAGAAAGCAAAGTTTTGAATATATATGAATGTACCGGATCAATAACGGATCTAGTTTGACGTAAACATATGCCAAATAATCTGAGATGCTACATATGAATGCTTAAAACAGCTACTCAGATTCAACTAATGCGTGTCATTTCATACCGATCTAATAGGTAGTACTCATAGAACAAGATATTTGTTGATAAACTTCTCCAACCATAAAGGCACATTTTTTTGCACATTCTGCTGTGAGAGGCAAAGCTAAATCACTTTTTTTTACATAATCCTATTAGCTAAATTGGACCAAATCACGTCTTAGCTGTGCTATGGTGCTTATCTAGGATATGTGACTTACTTTGGTTACAATAACTTGGAAACTATCTGGGTCTGAATTAGAATATTGAACAAATTCTAATTCAATAAACGAGACTAAGTTGTAGACCATGCCCCGTATGATTAAGAGGGGAGAATGCACTTTATGAAGGAAGTATGCTTGCTTACCTTCGGTTCGTATACTAACTTGTTGTTGACAATACGGCTGAGCTTCGTCTAGTTCCTGAGAGATTCTGAATGATGTAATTCCTGATGATGCAGTTTAATGGCATGTCGAAACTTCAATCGAAGGACTTCTTTTCCCAAACGACTCAGAGCACGTGTGTTCGAATATGTTTTCGCTGATGCGATTTTATGCACCGCACCGCATATTCTCCGCGTAGCTAGCAATACTATTTCATTAACGTGGTCTGGATGAGATCCTTGTGTTTCTGTGTTGGATAGAATACGTGGAAAATAATCTACAGCTTTTATCATATGTACAGACATTTGATCACACGCCTTACTCCCAGCACGAAACGAAGCATGTCTACGTCCGGACTCAAACCTAGACCATAACACGTCGCTGAAATCACCAGACAAGTCTGTTAGCCATGAATTTTTTACGTGAACAAATAAGGCGTCAAACTATTTCTAAAGTTTGGCATTTTATTTCGTATGCAGTCGACCTGACGGCTAACGTCTGTCGAGTCACATTGCGTTCTCTATGGCTGGTTCTGCTCAAACTGCGGAGTCGAACTCGACTCGAAGGCACTACTGAAGAAATAGGGAAAGATATCAAGGCCGAAATAGAGAGCTTCCTAAGTGGAAAACGTTTCCGTCGGTCGACGTCAAAGGTCGTCTGCCTCAGTGCTATTGATTATCCATTCTAATTTCGTGCACGATAATGATGCTATCATTAACATAGGTCAAGTACGATTATATTAAGCAGTGATAATCTTCATCAGGGACGTATGATGAAAAATATGCGTTTGGTTTACGCCTGGATAAACTTTTCATCCTCGTGTGAAAAATCATTATGTCGCATTTTGCTAAAGATGCGAAGAAGATTGCTTAGAAGACAAACCTGTATGAACACTAACTTGTTTGTCTTTTTAGAAAATTGGTTTAACGTAATGAATATTCGAGTTAAATAATGCGCAGATAGTCTTATGAAATCCACAAATCATATCTCATTCAGTTTCTAATTAGATAAGCGTAGCCCCAAGAAACAAAATGTACGAGCTCTAGAAGACCGTCCATGTCCTAATAAGGACTGTCTGGCATGCCTGCGGTTGGCCTTGATACAACGGCCCCTTGCTTTTCCTTCTTGGTCAATCCCAAATGGGAGTGTTCCGAATCACGCTGGGCTCAGTTGGCTACTATGTCGACCAATTTTCCATTGTATTATTGTTGTCTTGTCGCTGGGTGGATTCAGCTGGACACTTCCCAGGTCGGACTTCTTTGTCGGTCGCCTCTCCCGTACTCTTGTCTGACATCCCGCAAGGTTGTCCACTTTCCTGCGTCGACCTGAGGCCTATGTCGTCTTCTATCGCATTTTTCGCCAGCGCAAAATCCTTGTCTCATTCCCAACACCATGCACAGACCCGTACCAGCTCCATACCAATCACCGTACCAGACTGAGCTACCAGACCATGCTGACTTTTGATCTGGTACTAGTCATTCTCCTAACACGATCAGTCCATAGCTGCCCCAGCCAAACCTTGTCTATTCAATGGATGCTAGAAGCCGTTCGACTTCTCATATGGCAACGAACGCGTCCAGTTTCCCGTAATACTTGGCCTAGACGGATACACGCAGCCGGGAGATGTCTTTCCTGGATGACTCATGACGACAGCGGGATTTGAGAGTGAGAAGTAGGCTAGCAGCCTTTATGTGTCCTCCGCTGGCCAGTGCGTTTCCTCGCTATGACCCGTGTACTCACTGTGCATGCACTATAGCGTTCGAGTGCGTTGGGAGAACGAGGAAGAAAGACAAAGATGCGAAGAGCCATGAGAGCCTGAAGGATACGATTGACAGTGATTATTGTCAGGGAGTAGGCGTATAGCAAGTGGGTATGTTAGCTGGTTAGTGTCGGTGTGTGGTCAATACGAGACGAAAAGTCAAATAGAATAACGAAATAGGGCCCAGCTATACGGACTTGCTGCCAAGGTCTGAACGGAAAGAGGAGTTGCTGGCAGGACATTTTGGCGGGGCTGTAAGGTGGTGGGTGACAAACACTAACACGGGATATAGCGCAGGGTAGAGGCAGGACCACGAAGCTGGAGACGCCTGTGCGGAGATATTTTATGGTTACGATCCGTCACGCTTTGTGGTGCTTGGAGAACGAGGTCTCCTCGGTTCTGCGTGCCGGGCTGCGCGTTTCGGGCTTCAGTCACTGCATTAGCAGGCGTTGCTAGCTAACTGCAGAGCTGGTAAGTTCAGCAATTTCAGCTGCTATTTATTAATGTTTGCTCGTTTTACGTTGGTATGGGAGAGTATAAGTAGGATTTTTGTAGGAGGTGCAGGTTTTATATATGTTGATGGGATGGACCAGACAGAAGGCGGGGTAGAGAAATGATTAGAAGAAGCTTGAGTGTCCGCTTACGTTTGCTTGTAAGGCAGGAATTGCATGTGCTTTAACTAGGCACTGTATTAAGGTGCACACAATACGCACCTATGCAGTACAGACAGGAATAACTACCTCTGTACTTGAATGAATTGCCATGGCTCAATCTACTTCGTATGCGAGATTGTGGATGACTGTTTGTGCAGAGTGTGTTGATTTTCTATTATGAAAAGATGAAAACGAAGAGGACTCCATATAATAACAGGTACTTGCACAGGTGTGGATATGAATGATAAAAAGACGGACCAAGTAAACGGATTCATCTCATAAATGTCGTATTTACTATACAACATTTGAATTGTATCCTTCTTGAGACAGAGGAATATATTGCCGGTGCTACGTCATCGTAATTACAGATAATAGTGTGTGACTTTTATTAGCATATCTATAAAAAAAAATAAAACATTTTTTCTTAAATGAAGGCCTCCTATGTGTATTGCTCTTCTATATGTCCGTTCCTGTACGTGTGATGGGATTCCTACATACATATGTATATGGTTAACAGGGTACATTCAAATACCTAAACTCTTTATTCATACCATATCGAGTAAAAGATAATCAACCAAGATTGCATATAAAATTTTTGTCGTGGATCTCTAGTATTGGCTATTTCTCTACTTAGGCTTCCTGATGCGATGCGTATACTACCCTGCCAAAGAAACCTGCGCCCCTTTCAACTTGGCATAGCGGTAGGTTTTATTATGTTAGCTTTTAGGCTATTCAATATGAAATCCAATCGAGAGAACGAAATTTATGCGTCCCGTTAATGCCCAGTCGAAGCGATAGGCAATTGGTAAACTATACTTAATCTTTCTAATCGGAGTCGCTGTATTAGTACTTTACCAGTCTATCCGTTAGTTGGAAAGGTGAGACAAATGTGACATCTATATAAAACAAATCTAAAATTTCCGGCTTTTCGGATAATTTTGATATCAGTAGTTACTACAGTTGATTAAAGATAATGAATAAATGCTTTTTTCTTTTGTTCAATATAAAATCTGTTTTTCCGCTCCGACTAAGTTTACGCCTGTGTCCTTGACGAAAGGATGTGGGCGAGGATATATTATGTAGTAACTTTGCACACATACATTAATATCTTAACTCGATTATGTTATATTATATTGGATCTGCACGATTGTGACGAGCCCCTGGAAGAGCGGTAACGTCAATCAAATCTATTTTGAAACGACTATGGCGATTAGTGACTGGCATCATAAGATCACACTTATTGTTACCGTCTTCTTTGTCGTTTACAATACTACGAAGCTCAAAACGTTCATATAAAAAGAAACATCCCAACGAATAAAAACACACTCATATATACAGGGCCGGCAATGCTTTTCCACGCAAGACCTTTTAATAATTTGCCATAGAGCGCAGCGCTAAATATCGGGGTTTGATATAGCAGGACATATACGATTAACGTGGCCTATCTAAACGGGGCCGATTTCGATAAAAATTTCTAGGTACATATTGTCAGGTTTTATCAAGTTGTGTATATTAAAGGCAAGTCAGACGTCACATCGAAAGTGTGGTACCTACTATAGTCTCAAAAGCCATGATGCTATTATTAAAAATATAATGCATATCGAATATTTTGACATTTATCCAACTTTCAAATACTTTCTACTATTTTTATCCTTTTTCGTGCGCAATATAGCAACAACGACAAACTATTCTGAGGTCTATCTTTATATATATATATATATATATATATATATATATATCTACAGCCTTTCCGACACTCTTGCCTGGCACATTTTTGTCGTGCAATATATAGTAACTAAAGTAACTATTTCGTCAAAAAAGGAAAAACCATATATCTGTTTTCGATTTCGAAACGTACTGCTTCTGGCGATCCGTAGCCTTGCGGTAAAAAGCAAGGGCGATTGGCGACGAAGATGATGATCGATATATTTACTCCTAAACCCTGTGACATCTGTAATTGTCGGCACGGTTGAAAAAGAATTATCAAGTAATTTGTAAAGTAGATATTTGCTTGTTATGGGGCTATGTAACTGTCCTTTCGAAATTGTGCCGTCGGTACACGCAGGGTACTTGGCCGTGTCGACCTTATGCTTATGACGTTCCCAATTAAGCTGCCTAGCGGAGGTCAATCGAAGCCGCGTAACGGCCAGCTATCCCTGTTGTTTGATCACGCGCTGTCGGGTCGTAGAGGTGACACCGTTAGACGTGAGCTGTTACCGCTCGAAGGATGCTATCCATACATGCGTACTCTAATATAAAGTACGTACGGGCCTACTTATACGAATGCGCATTTTCACAGGGCGAGAAGTGGAGTTGTAAACTCGTAAGGATGATCTGCTTTGACCCCCCATGATATTATCACCTGCCGATGACGGATGATGTGTCATGCATACTCTAAGCACGTGCCAAGTTTGTGGCCACTCCACACCAGTGGTCGCATAATACACAACAGACACGATTCACCCGCAAGCGTCATCTGGCGCTTGTCCATACATATCTATGTGGGTAATATGCCAGCCTTCGAGATAGTGATACCCCCTCCTTTTTGCGTTCTTCCCGTGTTCTTCCGTGCTGTTCAGTTAACAGTAGCTTAGCCCAAAAAATCTTGCAGAACGACCTGTAGAGTTGATAATGACCCGCCTATGCCATGAACAGAACGTTCTATACATCGATATCAAGTGTATGTTTTATCATTTCTTTAAAAAACTTAATCATCTTGCTTCCCATGGGCATTGTAAGTGGAAATGCACATATACGATGCATACGTGTAGATATGAATAAGTAACGGCTTTTTTTTTTAACGGACTGATATCTGGCTTCGGCATTAGCTAGGCTCGAAATTGTTTAACCTACGTATTTCTAAATCGACGCACCATCTGCTCCTCTTTACACTCACATAATTCAGTCATCTGCCCATTTAGTGGCTACCCATTTAGGCTGCGGTGACAAACGCGTTGATCAAAACACCAGTCAAACACTAGAAAACCCAATTCGCGCAAAACTTTCCTACAGACCCATTTGCAGCTTCAATAGCATTTGCATAACGTTCGTTCGAGTACCGTTCATATTAATTGTACTTTGGTAGCCCGACCAAAAGCATCGTTGCCAACACTTTTACACGACAAAGTGCTCCGGTCAAATGAGCATTCTAGCTATTATCGTCAATAACTTAAAACGACTGCAGTTTGCTATCGATTTATCGCCAGCAGCGTCATGATCGACGTCCCGTGCCCAACGAAATGCAGCAACGAAGCCGCTCACAGCCACCCCAGCTATGTCGCTATTATGTGCTTATCCGTCAGCTCGTTTCCCATCGCAATGGGGCAACGCAAAAAGGCTATGTCGTACACACACTAGACAACGACGCTAGTTAAATAAGTCGCGGAGGCAAGCATGCTTCTCGCGATTTACCGCGCATTCAAGCCCAGAACAGGCAAGACGATGATGACCAACACCCAGTTACTCGTCTCTGTTTGAACCGCAACTCTGTACAAGCACACATATGGATCGAAAGGGATTGGTCTGCACGAGCAGTAAAATGGGTAGGGCAGAAAGCACCAGCAAGTGAATGAATAAGAGAAAACCAGTAAACATGGACCGCCTGTCGCATGTCAAACTTATTCATTCAATTAGCTTATTGTTCCATATTGGTCTTATATAGATGGTTAGCAACGCTTGTAACTGCAGGATTCTTTTCTGACAACTTAAACGATAAGTAAGTTGACCTCCAATGAATTAAGCCCATGTTTTTTCTAATCTAAATCTAATCGCTATTCATTTTTGTATTTAACTAGAGACGACGAAGTAGCAGTTCGTGGTTTTAGACAGTGTATCGGGGTTCAGATCATGCCTTGTACACACACTGTTATTTACAGTGTCTAGGCGCAATGGTCTGCACGTTGAAACAGCGAACTGTTAACTTCTACTTCTGCTGAGTTGTTCTGCTATTGTCCTGTCGTATCGGACTAAGTCGATGACGTTTTCGGCACTTTCTAACAATTGCAGCCAGCCATATGTGTTATCTTATGGGATTAAACGTTTTTTCGACGAGCTTCAAAGGAGAACTTATAACACCTCTCCTGCCGAAGATGCCAACACCAGGTGACCAAAAAACATCCAAATATTTTTTCCTACATAGCTACATGTGTCGTTGTAGCAGTAGCACGGTAAAATATATTTCGTAGTATGTTTTGTATCTAGTATCTAGAAAAACGAAAAGAACTTGTTACATGTACCAAACTACTACGTGTAGTAATTTTACTTTGTAACTATAAGGTAAGCGACATCATATCATGAATGTTAGCAAATTTACAAGTATCTAAAACATATAGGTATAGTAGCCCCCTCTTCTCGAGTAGAGTTCAAAGATGTCATAAAACATAACTTTTGCACTAATGATGGCGTGTATTGTTAGTTGTGCCCGTACCCATTTTCGATATAGTCGAAAGCAAATATTTTTAATAATGTGTTTGAACTATGCGTTGGGCTGGGTATGACGCATTAAGCTTCATATAATGGCTAAATGTGACTTTAGATAATTTACAAATAGTACATAATTTATCGACCAGAAGCTATCATCAGGCATAATATCGAAAAACTATAATAAACAATAATAGGCCTTAAGGGTCATACGTATCCATATTTAGAACGTACCAATTTCCTATCTTCCTCAATCCGAATCGACAGCCATATTCTTCGTATTCAATAGTTAAGAATACAAATAAGAAGCAATAGAAGTAGTTCGGCTCATTGCTGTCTTTCTTTATTGTATGTAAGCGTAATCTAATATACATCTACCAGGTAAAAAATATAGAAATTTTGAGCGTGGCCGCACCAATTAGTTTATTTTTTCTTTTGTCTTAATTTATACTTCAACATTTTGCTTTTAGCTTTAACAAATAAAAATTAAAGACTCTCAAACTATCAAGGGACTATTGCTCTTACAAATATAACAGCAATAGTCCCTTGATAGTTCCTTTATCTACAGATGTGTTGTTATACTGAAAATTGTTCAGTAAATATGCATAATTTCCTTGTACACTTTGTGACTTCAGCATTGACTGTTACCATTTGATAGCTATCCAAGTTGATTTTTCTGGAATCAATTGCCTGAGTACACAACCGTATGTGACTTTTAAAGAAAAAAAAAGGGCACATTTAAGGTGTTTGTATCGAAAATTTGCCACGTTGCATTGAAAATTGGGAGGCGTATAGGAGAACGGGGCCAGCTGTACCCCTAAGTAATGCATAGTTAGCCTTTTACACACTGCTTTTCCATAAGCAAAGTACATCCATCTGCCTGATCTGTCAATTCATCATACCTCTATTCACCCCGTTCGTTGTTTCTTGTGCTCCTTCGATATTTGTTTCCCCTTCCTCATTAGGCGGCATTAATTAAAAGACACAATTTCCTTTGGAAAGTTCTGTCAAGCTTGCCTTTTCTTTCCCACTTTAAGCATTTTCCTTAAATTGCTCGGGCAACTTTCACCTTTTTTTGGTCTTCTCCTGAACGCAGATGGGCCACCGATGGACAGCATGCTCTCTTCATGCGTATATAAATGTAGTTGTCCTCATTTAACATGCCCACAGACATGCTACACATAACATACATAAACACACATACACGTGCTGACACAATATGAATTCAGCGGTTTCTTTTTTGACGCCTACCCCCCACTGCCGCCATTTTTCGGCTGCTCGTCGCACTCGTAATGAGACTTTTTTCCATTTATACCATCTTTGAACGCACTTACTCACCAGTGCCGGCGTTCGCTGCTTTGGTTCTTGTAACGCCCAGTTTTTTGGCTGCTGCTACCAACTGCCTCATCCTTCCTCCATGTCCCATCTCGGTTCCACCGACCCTCCGCTTTCCCGATCTGCGTTTCCATGAAGCCCCAATGGCTTGTACGGGTATGGGAGCAGTACAGCGTTTGCGCGCTGTCCCTTACGCGCCTTGATTTCCCTTAAGGAAAGCACTGTGAAATGACACCTAGGCGCTTGTGTCTGTGCTTACTACTGTCCCCCCCCTCCCCTTTACTTTGCCATGCTGCTTTTGCGCTATATAAAAGATGCTAAATGGCCTGATGATAGGAAATGACGCGGTGACAGCAGAGGCAGCGCTGAAGGCTGGGTGGGGTAGCCGAACCGGTCGGACCCGCCGCCGTTTCCAGCAATACCCCGCGCCCCTTCTTCTATCTCCCAAATACCTTAGCAGCCCAGCATTCTCGGCGCTACGCCTGTACACGATGTAGGAGCAAAAGAAGCCGGCGAAGCCGTACGGGCGCTCGCCGAACGCCCGTAGTTGAGCAAAGTGCGACGAGATAGGAGTTGTGCAGCGCTAGCCATAGCGGCGGAGAAGGAAGCCGTCGCTGCCGCGGCCGCAACTGCTCCAGTTGGCGATGATTGCGGTGGCGCTGGCGATGCGATGATTAAGACAGGGAGAAAACGAATCTAGAAAATATAGAGATGGAGATAGGCACAGATAGATAGAAGCGCAAAACGAACGACAAGAGAAACGATAGATGATAACTAGGCGGAGAAAGGAAGAATGAATATGCCAAAAAAGAAGAAAGGCTGTAGTGCTACTGTACGACGAAAGGAACAAACGCGCGAGAGAGAGAGAGAGAGAAAAAGAGGGGAGGAGACGGGGCGGATGATAAAAATAAGTTGTGGGGGTTAAAAAGTGGAATAGAGCAATACATAGGGGAGAGGGGGTACAATTGAACATACGCGTATCGCTGTGCGCATATGACGAAAGTATCTAGAGTCGAAATGAGCGAAGTTAGCTTCCGCAGACGAGGTATGCTGAGGAAGCGGAAAACTAATCAGTTGATTCGTTTCATATTTAGCAAAGGAGATGTCGATAGCTTGTGCCAGTGACAAATATATTTTTGAGGCTGCGTGGGCCTCGTCTCGACAGCCTCTACAAAAGAGATAAATTAAAGAAGTAAGATAGACAGATAGAAAGAAAAGCGAAGATGTCTTTGCACAGTTTACTGGGATAGCAGACCAACATAAAAACATATGCAATCGCTTATCGTAACCTCGTTCTAGTTCAATGTTCAACGAAGTGTATCAGAAAAGGAAATGGGCACCAATGTGAAAAGCCACACCGGATAAAAAGTGGGTTGATAGACCTGCCACTAAACTTTCTATCTTAGAAGGATTTCTGTTTTCTAGGTGGCGCCCATATGAGACTGCGGCAACGTCGAAAGAGACCCCCATTTGGGAATAACATCGTTGTTTTAAACAAGCTAACGATTATACATTTTCACACGATGATCACTTGAAACTGATGCCTATTCAAACCTTATGATTGGTGTTTCATAACAATTGACCAACATTAATTTCAACTGAGGGCTAAAATAACTTCAAGGAGGCTTTGTTGTATGGGTGTTGCATTAATTAGATGGAAGGTACTTGGCGGAACATAGAGATCTGAATTAGACGTTAGGATGCTGTGAAGCGAGAAAAAATTTTTGCGATGATAAATGAAAACAGATGGCGGATAATAGTCTATGATAAAAAAGCGGGCATTGGGAATATGGAATCAAAATAGTACATTCATTATGTCCCGAGAATCGTCACAAGAACTCCATGACCCAGAAAAGTAGCTGTGCTTCTGAACCGCTAAAGAAAGAAAGCTGTAAGTACGACGCTTACGTCTGCATATAAAGAGAACGAAGGCAGGAAACGAGGCCGATTGACGGGAAAGTGCAGAGCGCTCGATGAGGCCAACATAAGGCTTTGGTCTCATTGAATCAGGACGAGGAAAGCACAATAATAATGGCGATCCAAAAAGTCACTGCAAGTTAACATTAGATACCGAGCGTTTTGTGGATGCATAGATAAAATGGGTTCAATCTATGGCTAACGATTGTAGATTCAGCTCACTTAGAGAAATCAGTTGTTAGCAGATGTTAAATGCCACCAAGAATTTAGTACAAGTTATCTTTATAGTGACGAATCTAAGGTTTTTATTGCAGATATTGGGTATAATGTCTTGCAAAAAAATTTAATCAACCCAATGAGTATGTGTCTGCTGGTTATGCTTGTTTCGAAGGGATCTCGTATCTAGCCCATTGCTAACGAAAAGAGAGCCGAATTAGTTTGTTTGCGACTTACCATCCACCAATACATACGCAATCGTCATTGCTCAAAAGAAAAAGACGCACACGATCAATGGGTTTAGAGCAACTATGTAATCAATATATATATATATATATATACGTGTTGTTTATGAAGCACCTCAGTGTTATACTATTCTAAACATGGCCGACATCTCGTCGGCCTCATGAACTTGATATCCAATGTTAATTACTTGCTAGTAGAGTTCTTGTCCCGTAGATAGAATCAATTCATAAGTAGCATCGTTGATATGGGGGAAATGAAAATCTCATTTGGATTATTCCTCCGAAACGATCAACAACAGCCGCTGGCAGCCCTATCAATCGCTCAGATATAGCATCGTGTAGTAGCTAGCTATTCACTATTATACCATGCAAATGTATTTGATTCGATCCTTATGCTAGAGGAATATATTGTAGATTTAGTATAGTCTAGATTGTTAGCTTTCCTTTCTTTCCCTCTGTAGCTGCCGCCGCTCTGGACATCGCTCACCCGAACCGCGTGTGATCTCTGAATCCCTCGTTTACCCTAAGCGAGAAATGGCGATTCACATTGTACAACCGACGGGCTGCATTCTTTTGTCCTTAAAGGTATCTGCTCCTTATTCTGCTGTTGGAGTGAAGTCTACGCATATTGAGGTACTTCAGAGCAGTTTCGCATTCTCTTACTAGCCAGTCATCTTTTATATGCCTTCTTGTTGTTGTTCAAACAACAGACAAGGACCGTTATTGAATATGTGCCGACAGAGGTCGGTAAGAATACGCAGAAATGGTGATTACGCATATATCGCAGAGCTAAATTTCTTGTTCAATTGAAGTAGTTAAATAGTACTTCAAATTCATTTTCTCTCTCATTTATTTACAAACTGAAAAGCTAGTAATATTCGCTTCAAAGAACAATTCGGCAAACGGTCTAAACGCTTTCTTTTCTTTCATAGCCTTCCTATTAATCTCAACGTTAGCATATTATATAGTCTCAGAAAAAAAAATACGTCTTTCTCAAGATTGTATTACCGCCTCAGAAGACGCTTTCAAATAGACAAAAAAAAAGGGGTATTTTACATAAAACATACGCACAAATAATCTACGAAGCTGGTCAACGAGATACCGAAGACACAGCTGAGTTTTTGTAGCTGCAGATCCGCTTGGTGTCGTTTAATACTTAAATCCTCATAGCGGGCAGTTCTGCAAATCCTGATAAATTGTCGTCCTGGCAAATGAGCCAATTAAACATGTTTGTGAGATCGGCTTCACCGATCTCATGTAGTCGAGTTATTTCATGGGAGCATTTGCCAAGCTTCGCGCAGAACACAACGCTGAACCACACTGAACGAGGGATGAAAGCCCACCCAATTGAATCGAGCTCAAGAAGGATGCAAGAGTAGTCAAAGCAGCCAAGGAATCCTGAAGTTTGAACGGGAGATTAGGTAGAAGTAGGTAGGAGAAGTGCAGTCGGTAGTTTGATGTCTAATAGCAGTCATTGGGTTGAGGCGAAGGCATTCGCTGACTTTTGCCATTGGAATTTTCGGAGTGGCAGCGAATTGTCTGACAACGGTGGGCTGCACGAGAGAGATGGAGAGTGAAGTCGCCAAAGTCACTGCATCAGTTGCGATGGCGTTCAAACCATGCATTCAGAAGGAAAGGAAAAGTGGGGACAGAGAGAGGGAAAGGGGGAGGAGGCGGCGAAAACGGTGTAAGGCAATGCCGATCAATCCTGCCACTGGGAGATGATAAACTCAAGTTTTGAACTTTTTTGCCATGCCAGCTCGTAATTAGTATCTATAGCTTCCGAGTCAGTTTACTTGGGGTTGTTTTATGTGAGATGCAGTTGAAGGATTATAATCTTATATGTATGATTATATAGGTATACACATGGCTTGCTATATTCTGTTCACAGGCTTGAGATTAATTCGTCGTCTATATATATATATATATATATATATAGTCGTATATAACTGCTGCAACCTTGGCCAACATAGATAGCTGCATCTATTTGAAAAAAAAATATTGAACAGCCATACTTTAACATTGGTGCAATTGCCGGATATTCTGATTAGATATTGGTACGCCTAGCTCCCTGACACCGGCGCGCCGTGCTCGTCTAGAGCAACAAGTTTTAGAAACTTATAGCTACGTGGTAAATCGTTCATGGATAAAAATCGAAGGTGGGGGCTGAAGGTGGAGAACGCTTGCCACGGGCATTTGGTCGACGAATGAGAGGCAATTCTTGTGGTTATAGCGGGGTAACGATGGTCATAACTCTGCTGATATTAATCAGCTTTTATATCCGACCGGCTGGGTGATTGGGGGTCAACGAAGGCTGAAAAGCATGGTACGAATTTCTCAAGACAACAACAACAACAACACCTGGCAAACACACCGGGTGCCTTTTCTCCTCGGCTGTCCTATACTTTTGGAACGACGGCTCGCGCCTACCATAGTGCGTTCCTGTCGCCTTGGCCCACTCCAGCGATGCTGGTAGGTCTGTCGCTGCTTCTTTGCTCGAAATAGCAAAAATTGGCCTATGCAAAAAGCCAACAAACACAAAAACCTACGCCTGCGATCTTTGATCCTGCTTCTATTATCGAATCGTCTCAGAGGCAGACAGCCGTTGCCTTCGATAGTTGATTCGTGATGTATTCTTCTCGATGATGTCCGTCACCCATTGCTCGAACGGCTGTCATTCAGTCACGCCTGCGGAAGCAAATTCTTCTTACGGACAGAATCACTCACAAACATATCATTGTTCTGATCCCCATACGCGAAAGCTGCTTTGCTTGGTTGAGTTGCAGTTATTGCATTGAGAAGCGGAGAAAGACGGGAAACCAGGTGCAACCAAGTTAAAGGGAAGGACTTCTTGACCTACCGACAGGCAGCTTGAGTTCAAATGGGCCGACAAATCTCTAAGCTGTAGTTAATAAGAACGATATATCTCTATCCGCACATCAAGATACTTGACGCCATATGTGTCGTCCGTACATAATACCTCTTTGAAATTTGATTAGACGTCCTATTTCTAGCCTGAGCTGCAGATATTGATTTCACTTATCCTCAAAATCCGTTTTCATTGAATACAGTATTACACTCTAGGGATCTGAAGCATAGACTCGTCATTTGGCTACGGTTGAAATAAGCGTAAAGTGTGGGCGGTCGTTTCGTATGAATCGTAATAATCATCCATGCATGTACATCTGTCGCTAGAGACATACCTACCTAATTATTCCATTACTCGATTAGAACTAATGAAGAAATACCGATTCTTCGGAGTGGCGCAACAGGTCTCTACCCCCAACTTTACTTGACCTTTTTTTACATTAGCAAGACGGATATGCAAGCCATACGTGTCTATGATAGGGACTAAGTCTATATACTTACTGCACACATATTGAGGCAGGGTGATACTTGGAAGCAGATAGATAGCACCCGTTAACGTTTTCATGGGTTTCACTCAACTTACGATTAACCTATAATCTATCTTAGGCTTAATAAAAAATGAAAATTATAAACATTATTTTTCACCATTCAACATACATAATCGTTATTGATAATGGCCCGCGAAACGCCTAAGTAGTCGTTTCGCGGTAAAACGTGACCCTGGTTGTGAGACAGGACTTCAAAGGTCCACACCGGCGGCCAGCAAATGGTCTGGAACAAATGGCTCGCCCTATACGATCCCATGTGCCGTGTAAGCATAAAGATATCCAGGCTATGACACATTCGTCGTATCGTTGTAATAAAATGACGAAACATTGTGATTGAATTGCCTTCAAACGACTTGCGGGACGGCAATCAATTTGACAGGGAATGAAGTGCATCAAATATGAGAAACAAAAAGAGAAGTGATAATAGAAATAGATGGTGAGGTTTAATGCAACACTATTTTTTATGGCCCGACTCGATTACTCGCTCTTTCTGCAAATTTTACTTAGTGTGCGTGTTCAAACGTGTTCTATTTCTAATACTCCTTGGGGTAAGATAGCGGCATAACTTTTATTCTAATTATAGCAGCACTTTAGTTCCTTTACTCGATCACGTTTTGCTTACCTAGCTAGCACTTTGGATAGTTATTGTAGTAGCTAAAATTAGACAGTCGTTTCAACATTGTACTCGGCACGAAAGCTAAGGAACGACGAATACTGCCATAACGGTACAAAAACAAGTAGTGAAAATCCTGTGTTAAGCTAATTTATTTTGTCAACTTGTTCATCTTTGCAGATGTTGTATTTGTAAACCCAATGTAATCACCTTTATGGGACACAGGCTAAACCCTTGTGGCCTCTGATCAGATTGAAAATCTGTACGTACTAATTCATACAAGCATCGTGCATGCAGCACGAAAGACACAGCCTTCCTGTTTCCAGTGGCTCTTTTAAATCCATCGCTGATTCTTTGTAGAAAGTTTGCAGTCTGGGCATTTTTCTTCTCGAAAACTAACAAATCAAATAGGGATTCATCAGAGCATTTTGCAGCCGGATTAGTTCTGCCATGGTGCTGGCAGAGCTTGGTTTTGCAGCAGTGTAATCGATACACGAAGAAGGGCTGAGTGACAGTGCCTCTCGAACAGGTGCCTTTTCTCTGTAAGAGAGGAGAGAGAGAGAGAGAGACAGCGGGTATAAGAATAAACAGGGCGTTTCTCTCTTGCAGAAAAATTAAACAAGTCGAAAAAATCTGGGTGTGTCTTGAAGTGCAGCTTGCATTCTTGATACTGGAGACTTCATGCCGTCCTTATACGTTAACTTATCTGATTAAAAGGTTTGGCAAGTTAGGCGATGGGTTAGCAACCGTACGTCTAAACTGACACCAACACGTATGTACGTAGGATCATTGTTTAAACATGCCCTAATTGGAGGAAAGGAATAGATTTCTTTAAGCAATACCCAGGCACAAAGCGTCACATTGCTAGCTCCCTGGCACGGTAGTAACGTCATTCGCGATGTTACGTTGTGAACTTCGTCTGATCTCTCGAAGAGATTTGGCCCACACTTCCTGGCGAGATCTTGTATTCTCAGGACTTAGATAGGAGGATATTCAGTAGATCCCTAACGTTTTATTTCGAATCCATCACGAGATCGCTGTAAGACTCTACAATGTCCTAGGCAGAGGTACCACATCGTATAGACACGTGTTGGACCTTCTTAGGGAACAGCGACAGAAGAAATAGGCCCTTATGCGCTACGACGAGGTGTAGCTATCGAGATATAACACGGGTCCTCTCTACACCATGAGACCAGCATGAACGAAAGCTCCCATCCACTAACGATGGCCTTAACATGGCTAACGTTTTGCTGATAGTGGTCTGCCTATTTAGTTGAAGTGACCTGGCCCGTTGTCTGTTGCGATTTTTGAAAAAAAAACTCGTATATATCGAGTTCCCAAAGGATTTCCCATTGCAAAAGGAATGACATACCGTTCTAAAAGCAAGTTGTAAGTATTTACAAAATTGTGCATTCGGATATCAGTAACTTTTCTGGAATGTCCCCGCATGCCACGTCAGCCGCTATTCACCGCGATGTCAAGAAGCAAGCGGTAGGTCTAAGAAAGTCGTCCTTCGTCTTAAGTATGAACAGGTGGGCACCAAATAAGACCGGCCGTAGCTCGTTCGATATCGATTTCCGCTTTTGCATCGGTAATGCAGTTAGGTACAGATCCGTTTACATACGGTGGAAGGTTCGTATCACTATTTTTACCCTGTTATTCGCACGAACGTCTGCATTGATGGGACGCCATGTGTCTGTTGCTGAGTGTCAGCTGATACGATTGGTACACCTGAACTTATTTCTGCGGATACCCGCAAGGCGGCGGAACGCACCACAGTTTCAACAAACCGTTGGTTGTGGAAGCAGCGCGTCACGATTGTCTAGCGCTCTGGCGCTTACTACACATCGGTGGTCTTTATGCCTACACCTAGACGTTTTAATTACGATATACTGGAAGCACATGTGTGCAAGACACTTGCTTAAAGAGAAAACGCGTGTTAGTAATTAGCTTCCCTCCGCTTATCGTTTATTTCCTAACCTCTCTATCTTATCTCTGGGCAAAATTGTTTTTAAAGAATCCCTTTATCCGAGTTGTATTCACTTCAGTGACATACGCTTGGAACTTATGTTTATGTTGACAGTGGTTTGCTGGAATCATTTTAGCCCGGGCCTATCTACGGAGCAATCAGAGAGCGATTTTCGGAGCTTCAGTTACCATAGTAATTCCCGCAGCTTCTCCAGTGAGACGCCTCATGTAGCGCCTTCTACATAAACAAAAGCTTATTGGCATACAATATTAGAGAGAGCAGCTCTAGTCAACACAAGAAGCTAGAAATGTAATCCTTTGGACCTTCCTTTCGTCGCAGTAGTTTTGTGGGACCCCCGAGACGATGACCCCTTAAAACAACCATTGACGTGTTCCGTAGCGAAATCAGCGTCTGTGAAATTGTGCTGACGCGTTCACTCATAACCTTCATGTTTAAGCCAAGTTCTTTGTACACTTTCGGGTTTGGCCGGCAACATATCTGTCGTGACATTCTCTGCCGACGCACTATGTGTATGCGCCCAGGTCTTGGGCTATGCAGATTCGCACTGCAGAAGAGCGCTTACTCTCCTGCTTGTTGAAATTTCGAGGAGCTGGAATAAGTGCGTATCCTGCAAAATATATGCTAACGGATGTGTCGGTCATTTTACCAAAGCTTGTCCAGTGTCCCACCGTTCATCATGTGGAATTCTCATTTTCATTAGCTGAATGCTAACACATGGACGATTAATTCCAGGATATGCGTCAAAACCTGCGGATTAACTTAATACCATTCCTGCTAGAGTCAAGGATAGGGCCGTCAAACCGGCCATATAAACCGGCCAATTCGGTGTAGCAAAACACTTAAACATACATCTGGAATTAAACTTCCATTTAGATTTAACAGAGACATTTTCATGCTACAGCGTGGTATTAGGTATTTACCTAGTGGCCCGTACTCTGTAATCCAGTTATGCAAAAGTGAAAACCATGTAGGAAGAATTCAAAATCGCTCATTAATGAATAGAGAGGGTTCAATGCTGTGCGCTAGGAATATCAAAAGCGTCGGGGGCGCCGGGACAAGAAGTGCTACAACCAAATTCAATCAATAACAGTAAAAGAAAGAAAAATCCTGATCTAGGTTGAATTAGATTACGCGTCTTCGCATTCCTGCTTAGGGAATTCTATTAACTTAGGTTTCTAGTTTCCACTAGATAGAGGTATAGGTAAAATAGACGAGTATAACGATGGCAAAACATATCATCTAGCTCATTGTAAATAATGCTAATACAATTCATTGCACCCAGTGTTTGTATGCGACACTTGATTGAGAAATACATCCGACTGAAAATTATAGAACTACTATTAAAGAGGCGAACGGCCTATTCGGCATAAACCCTGCCCCTGCTACCATTTCGACCACTGCAGCGGTCGCTAAATCCGTCAGCGCCGTCATTGGTCTCCGTCGTCCTTCCTCATTGTCGGGAGTGGGTACCATTATGTATAGCGATCATAACCCGGAACTGAACGGGTGGAAGACGGAAGTTGCCAAAACGAAGCGAGCAGCAATCCAATCAGTGTCAACCCATTACCGCCGCCGTACGCTGCGGCAGACGTTGACTCCTGAATATAAATTTAAATTTCGAACGGCGGATAGCGAATATCTGTGAAGTGAACGAATAAGCCTTGAGTGAATTCCTATTTTGAGGACCCATGTGAAGCTCCAGCAGCACCACAAGTGACGACTGAATATGCGGAGATTACCCAATAGTCTCTTGTTTACTGCACTTCTGTTCGGCAACGCGGTCCGGCGTATTGTCTATTGAGTGCCAGGTCCGTTCGTCTGTGCACCCAAAGAAAAGGATGAGATTACGAGAACGCTGGGATGATCGGGCTAAGTAGGAAACTATCACTTACGTTAGGGCGCATCGGGCTACCACAAGATCTCTAAAAACGCAACTTCATTAACTCTATGGTGGCGTATAAGGACCGTTATGCTTTTTGTTTGCGTATATGTGTGTGTATATGTATCTGTTCGGCCATGCGAAAGTTTAAAATACAATGTTGCTCTATAACGCGATAGGACGACAAGGATTTGATCAAGAAGGGTGTAAGGAACAAGTTCGTAAGGGGAAATGGGTATGTTATTGGTAACATAATAATATTATTGGTATCAGGTCCCCGTGATAGTTTAGTGGGTAACGTATTTGCGCCCCTAGTCTTAGTGGCGCGTTGTGGTGTAGACTCTAACCTGGGCGATTCATCCCGTACTAGGAGCCAGTCGTCTGATGGAATATCTAATGGCTATACCGGATGTAAAACTCGAACAATATTGAAGTATTAATATTAAGACTGATCAAATTATGTTTCCTGCGATCTGGCATGGGTGAGTAAAAACGAAGTGGACGTTGTAGGCAGCATGAACATTTTTCAATGCTACAAGGCACGATCAAATTATGGTATGCAGATTCACGCATATGTGGTCACACTCATAGGATGAATAACTTACTTCGATTGCTTAGGCTGTATGGTACATGTCGTTAACGGGACTTGAAGCGGCGACCCCTGGTTACTTTCAACTCATTAAACATCTTCAGTTCTCATTAAGTTACAGCCAGAACACACTACGAATAGCTAGTAACGCAAGTTACGGTCAATTTTCTATATCTAATCTGTTTGTAAATATTTAAAGCTGGATAAGAAGTGCAACAATTGATCAATTGTCACGTTGAAGGATCACCGCTGATCGTTTGGCCCTAACGATACCACTACCATAGAATTCGAGCCAATGATGGATTGAAGCCCTTCACCAGCCAGGGTTACAAGTTATCAACCAGTACAGTTACGATAACAGTGAAGCTCACGCTGAGGCCAGTATGGCCAGGGCAAATGGTGCGGAATTGTGATAGAAGAAGTGCACCAAAAGACAGCAGGCTAATTGCTGTTACGGCTGACTTTACTACATTTGTCGCGGTGGATGGATGTGTGCCAAATGCGGTAATTGCGACCTCGGTCTAGTTATGATCCAGCCACGATCAAACGGTTGTGCCAAACCTCCGTCTCTCTATCGACCCCATTCGTATGTATAGCCACGCCCAGTTTTGTGGCTTTTTAACGTCGTTTCGAACGTTTTTGTCGCTAAGCCGACATCCTTCAGTAGAAGTTCCCGCCAAACGACTTCTTAGAGAAAGTCAACGATAGCACAAAAGAGCACGCTCAACATAGAAGAATGCCATGGGAAATGATAGCGAGTGAGCATTTTTCGCGAGCTTCCATTGCATTTTGATCGTGGATGTGTCTCGTGTCTTTATATGAATATCAGCTGATCTCAAAAAGAACTCAGGAGTAAGCTCAGTAGTGAAAAGGGATCCCGGTGAGTCGAATACCCATTACAAGATCCTTCATGAAGTCTTTCCTGGTGTGTCCCTTCTTTTCACGCAGTTTTGCATCTTCGCTTAGGACCTGTTTCCGCCCTTCGACCTTTTCGTATTATATCAACGTACTTCTCATCACTCTACTCAGACTCGCCCACTGTCGGAGTCCATGAGACTGGCAAGTTTAGGGATCCTGCCACGGTCCTAAGCAGCTTAGATGAAAATATTGCCCGTTGGAATCAAAGCGTCCCCAACCTTTTTCGTGTGTAGCAGTCGTGACTGACTCTAAATATCTAGCTCGGTGCTTTATGCCTAGGCTATGGGAGTTCGAATGGCGTGTGATGTTATCAGATGCTACTGCATCAATCGTAGTTGAGTTGTTGGCACTCGACTTGAAACGAGTTTCTTGATAGATGCGCCAAGCAAAGAGGGCACCGACACAAGTAAGAAGCCATTCATTCACTCCCACACAGTATAGCTATACTGTGTAACAGATAAGCGTTCCAACACTGTTATGATTCCTGTATCTTGATCACGCAGTGCCTTGTGGCGCAGTGCCCGCCTAGGCGAACTATCAAACACGGGATATGTGCTCATTACGGTAAAGGAATGCGAACAAGACAACTAATACCCCCATAGACTACCTCCAATGTTAGTGAAATTCTCCCCCGCCGTCCAAATACACTCCCCCCCCCCGCTGGGTACAGTAGTTAAATATGCGGTTATGCATCGATTCTATGTTCACAGACAATTGATAAAAAAAATCACAATGATAATTGTAATGACAATTACACATACTTTCATCGGTAGCAGGAGCAACCCCACTGCCGTTATCGTCGTGTTGTATCTTGTGCGTCTGGGAAAGGGAAGTATATGACGCTCAAACGAGGCAGCTATTGCAGTGTAGTTGTCTGTAGTCATCGTCGATAGGGTCACAATCGTATCCGTTTTCATACGAGCCCTGGCGGGATGCAGGCGAGTAGCAAAGATTGTTAGCTGTGCTAAAACTGTGCGCGAACACGTATGGTGGTGCTAGTAGTGGGAGGAGATCAGATCTGGGAAGGTTTCTCCGCATCTTCCACTCAACACGTAACTGGAAGTAACCAACCTCTGACTACCACCCCATTGGCAGAGTGTCTCTCTACGAGATCGTTGCTCCGAGATCCGGAGAAGCAAGGGTGCCCTAGGTTCATTGTTGCTTAATGGTGCAGTGGTGATTGGAAGAAAAGGGCGCGTTCATGTGTGAATGCCACGGCGATTTGCGCACCCACTGCTGGCCAGGATCGATGGCTAGATAGCTGTTTAGGTTTCTCGTCATCTTGCGTAGCGGGCTCTCTCTCCATGCTGATCGGGATCCTCTTTATGAAACCGCCATGCTGAATTTCGATGGGAACAGGCTGCCAACGTTGGTCTTGTAGGGTTAGCACGGGTATGGTTGAGCGGCCGGCAAGATATGTTTACCCTGCAGAATATGGAGAAAGGGACGAAACCGGAGTGTATGGAGCGCACCTTCCGCTTGCCGCGCTCGCTATTATCATTGTATCTAGTAGATAGTGTAGTATCATTGTACGTTGATCCGTCACTGAATGGCCCTGACGATGACATAGTAGACAATGATATGTGATGACTGGGATTTAACTGTCCGACTGTGAGAACGACTTGTAAAAGTTATGTATAAGAAAACACGCGTGCCATCTAAAGCGGACCGTAGGCATAGCAAACAAAGATATGAACATGCGACACGTTAGATGTGTACGTCGCTATCTGCACAGCACGTTGTACGATAAGAGGGGGGCGTTGAGTGGAAACATAGTTGCATTTTTTCTGTATTCTTCAATTGCCTACTTCTAAAAGTACCAAATCTATAAGGCTAATTATTGCCTCTGCCTGCCATGTGCTTAGTTTGCTAGCCTCACAGTTTCCAAGTGCAGACAAAACCGGCAGCTGCGGGAGTGATTGACATTGAAATGTCTTCCAGATGGCATAGCGGCCATCATCATCGCCGTTCATCTCTTCGTTAGACTGACTAGCAGTCTGCATTCTGACAGATCAAGATGAGAATTTATAACAAGGGAGTAAATTAACATTGATTTTTTGTCAATCTAAGGTCAATTTTATTGTTGCCCGCCACTAATGACGACCTGAATTTTGCATGGACGATGTTCGAAATGAATCACGTGCACGTTATCTGACCACAGCAATGCTTTGCTTAGCTAGCCGCGCCAATTTACGTTCAATCTTATCCTGACGCTTACTCCCATCCAACAATCAATCTGGACCTCGATGATAATCAACAGGCCAAGCACGTCTCATGTTCCCTGCTGTAGCGCTCCGTTCTCCTGGGGTAACGCAGTCGGAGGTTCTGTCTAGTTTTCTTCATTCTAAGTTCCGACTCTTTCTACCACGACTGGCCTCACTATGAGCTTCTTAAGTGTGGCCTATTGTAACGCGGAGGTGTTCCGAATAATACGTACACGAGATGATCGCTTCGGAGGAAAAGTGCAGAAGCAAAGTATGTGTTGTCTTGGAAAATTCACGCGTGAGAAGTCCTAGATGCGCTACAAAAGCGATCGTGATCAGAAAACGCGAAATCGACCCTATACACATTGCGATAAGCACTCTTCTTCAAAAGATGATGCGATCGGTGGCGCTGAAAACCTACTCGAGGCAATTGTCTATGCGATGGCTGAGATATTGGGCCACATGGCCAGGCAACCAAATTTTTGGGAAAAAGAAAAAGAACACTATCTGCGACGTCCAGTTGAGCCGCCTAGGATAGTTTTACTGTTAGTGTCACCATGACGCTTTAAGCCCACCAGTATCTCTCCCCCCATTCCCGTACTCCGAGCCGCTATGGCTGCGTCGATTTCAGGTTTCACATTTATTGGGATAGGAAAAAAGTAGCATATGACGCCAATCCACTGTCAGCCGTCCGCTGCTGATAAGAGAATGCGAATATACGGCTGTGCGAGATAAGCATGCGACACAGTTTATGTGCATCTGAATGCGTACACGAAGGTGAAACATAAGTGTCGCAAGGGTGTGTAGATGATCACATACATCACAAGCAAGAAAACAGCTATATTTGAATACGGACGAGCTGTACGGAGCAAAAGATCAAGTCGGATATATTCCATCACGGACGTGTGACATGCCTGACTGGTCGGTGAAAAGATCTGTGTCACTGCACACACTGCGAAGAAAGGAACCATATACATTTGACCATATACGTACACATACTGTAAAACTGCCGAACTCAAGTATCTAGAATGCTATGCAAAAGTGAGCTACGATACTTTGTCTTTTAACGTTTATCTCGATAGAATATACGCCCAGCGTTGTTGAAGGCAAACCGATGATCCATACTACCAGCCGGCTTCTGCTAATTCGGTGAACGCAACCTATTAATTTGAGAGCAACTTATTACTTTATTACATACAAGCTGGCGCTTGTGCTTTGTGCAGGGTGTCTATGTCTTTGTATGCGGACAGCGCTCTAGCTTCCACCTCTTTCCTCCTCACTTACCCCCTAATGGCTAACAAATACTACTAAAACCATCGCTGAGCACTTGATAACTTGCCTTTCTGTGAGCGTCTTCACGAGACGATAGATGAACGAACTTTTCTCCCTCTGCCTTCGCCTTGTCCTGAACTCGGGCTAAGGCCCAAACCCAAACCCATCTCCACAGTTTTCCCGCAACGTTTAAACCTGCTAACTGACGGAAGACCGTTAAGTTTAAGGCATCAGCCAGTTGTGCAAGTTACATAGTATGTTACGAAGAAGCGATCTTGCTGTCCCGCATTGGGCTTTTTAGAGACCTCGTTACCAGCCAGCACTGCTACTGCCATTGCTATCTAACCCAATTAAGAACGCTGCAACACCAACAAGGTAGTAAGGACTTTGGCTGGTCTTTGAAGAGCAGAAAATCGAAATAGGTCACTGTTCGAACGCTGACTTCCAGTACAATCGCGTGGCAAAGAAAGGCAGGGCGAACGAGGCCGAGCGGCGACTAAAACGATTGACCGAATAGAGGGCGAATGACGCAAGAACAGGGAAAAGTGGAAATAAGATGAAAAGTGAAATGAAAAAAAATGAAAAGTGCAAAAAAAAAAACAAAGTGTTCCGCGTTGTAGTATTAGACCAAGTTGAGCAGATGTTGGTGATGCCCATGCCAGCGTAACTTCATACCGGTCGGCCATGTAGCTGCCGATATCGACAGCTCTCCGCCTAATCGGAAGCAATTGCAGACCACTGCAGCTGTCCCACGTAGACCCGGTTTTTCTCCTCCTAAACTAGAAACTCTAGTCTCAGTCTGCTATTCCGTCAGATCTCCTATTGATCGAGTATAGTCACCGTAAAGCCGTCAGGCTGACCATCACGTAGATGATGTCACTGAAACGGCACAGGGTAACGCCGGTAGTTGATGAAAACCTTCCAAACTGCCTGACCTGGTAGAATTCTTCAGCCGTCTGAGTGATTTTGTCTCGACAATGCCTCTACAGTGATGTTGTAAGGTATAAGGTAGCAGGCCGCCAGGTGAAAGAATTCTTCTTGTTTGTGCATCGTTCCGTCGTCTAGCGCGCTTTCCGCCTAGTTCGAATGGCCAGTTATCTGGGTGGTATTGACGCCCCTACGTAGACCACGGGATACATGCTTGTATACTACAAAGGATAGAATTGTGATAAATGTGGATAGCAATATACATATTCTTTCGGTGGACTGTATTTATCTTCTATGTGCAATACCAGGGAATTTACTTACCAATATCTTTCTTTCCCATATTTTCCTTCGTTCTCTCATTGCGTTCATTCTCTTATGGCTGGGCTGGTTTTCTTTTTCACTGTCATCGGCGGGTTTTCTTTTACGGCTAACTGCTAAGAGCTGTACGGAAAAAGTGCAGTGACTGGCCGTAAAGGGGCTTGACATAAGACGGTTGTGAACAGCAGCCTGGGAAAGGGCGAGGGGCGGACGCCCTGCGCACGAGTGGATGGCACTTACCACAAGTTACCGAAGAAGGAGGGTCTGGATGCTTTCCACATTTTGTGCACGGCCACGAGGGGAGAAGGGGCAGCAGAGATCTTTTGCTGGATGAAACCTGCGCCGATGTTCGAGCAAAGCGAGTCGCAAAAAATGCTCGAGATAGCAGGCGAACGGGCAAGCGGAGTCCGCTCTTCGTTAGTAGAAGAGAAAAGTAAGTTGCCATACTGCTGTTATCCTGCTTGATAGTACTTGCCAGCTTTTGGGTCTGGGTCTATAGGGTTGAGCTAGTTGTTCTATCGTGCAGCCTTCATTTGGACTTCCGGGAAGATCTGGTATAAGAAGTGCACGTATATATCCTTGCATATACAAGCCTACTAAGGTAAGTTGCTAAGGGACGGACTTGAGACGCAACATGTTTTCACCCATAGGCAACCATCTTGAGCCCGATTACGGATCGGAGATCGCCAACAGCCATTAACGCTGGGCTTAGGAAGGCTAGAGGTATGGTGCACCCTACCTACTCAACATAAATATGTCCTAATACAGAGGTACCTATTGCCGTGTAAAGTAAATGATTTTCATAGTCGGCGTCGCTGGTATGGAAACAACCCAAGATCATTAACCCTTTTCAGATTCCCGGAAAAATGCCACTAGCTGTTTGACGCGAAAGTGCTAAGCAGTATATAAAAACAAAATCTTGTTATCTCTTTATTCCGATTAGGTGTGATCACGTCCAATTTGTAGTAAATAAAATTAGGATTTGTAAAATTACGTGCCCTTTTGCATTCAAAATGTGGTATCTCAGGTTACTGGTTACAAACTACGGAAACTGTGGTAGGAGGGATCGAGCAAACAGTTGAGGCACTACAATGATTAAGTTAAGCCATTCAGTAAGAACTTATCGAAACCAGAACTTCATAATTTAGTTATCTATACGTCAGCATTGTACAAATAGGATCCCCCACTTATAACACATGGTTGAGCATAGACACCTCCAGCAGCTGGTGGCGGAACTAAGCTATTGTGTAGAAATGCACTGTTTTTTCATCTATTTATTACTATATTATTATATCTAATTATTTATTATACGAACATAGCATTATGTTATTTCTAACGTACTGAGAAATAACATAATGCTATGTAGAATAATGGGGCATAGTAATTCTCAATGGCGCTTCATTGCATGCACGCTTTCTACCACCTAGTACGACTATGAAGCGTTTAGGATTATTGGATTACAGATCGAGCGCTCGCCGTTATACCAGCGCAGATGTCCTCCAATAGAAGAATGCGGAGTCTAATGTAGTCTAAGTGATAGAATAGTCTGACCCCTAAACTGGATGCGATTCAATTTATCATTACAAGTCAGCTCTAATATAGATGTCTTGAGCTGCGGACTGTTCTCTCTCTCAATTTCCTATCACTCGTTCACACACAAAGTCGATCAAGAAACAAATATACTTGATATAGCTGGGTGTATCTATGCTTGACCGTGTAAATCACTCGAAGAACAGCCTGACAACTAACTGGGTGAGTCAAGGACAAGTACTCAAAGATGGAGTCAGCTACGCGCAGGGTTCTCGAATAACACGCGGTCACGATGATTATAAACGCCTGCAAAGATGGACGCTGTCAACTTGAACAGGAGTCTATGTAGAGTACAATAGAACTACGTGACGCATTACGCTGTAATTCCAGGTACACGAATTTCGAGCAAGATCGGAGTGGATAGTTGGATTAAGGGCACGGTGCACTATGCTGGAGACCAGTTTGTGAAATGGCCACCCTAATAGGCTCATTTCGATCTAGGCACTTCACGAGTTATAGATCAGAGCACGAAGTTACTTCTAGGGGAAGAATCGAATGCGCAAAATGATTACGAACGACACAAATAGTTCAGTATCGAGCCTTAAAGAATTAGGTCGGTGTTCGGATTTCGAAATCCAGGCCAGTAATTAGTGTTTGACTATTTACTAGAACGCTGATCATGCGGAACGCCAGCTTCAATTAGAATATTCAGCCAGGTGACGCCGTAAAAAGGACATGACACAAGTGAAAGAGTGTCTTGGATATAATATATAGCTGGAAATAGCGGTCGTCAAGAAGCAGCTAGATAAAAACAGCTGCTTAGATATGCGTAATAGAAGCGCGTTTTTCAATTCCATCTATCTTCTCCAGAATTGAGTACAATTGATCATTGCTCATGGCGGAGTTATTTATAAATGAATACCATTCATTTATACCCTTTCGAGACTTAATTTAGGAAAGATGCTTACAGTACACAGGCGTGCTTATACAATCAAAAGATACAAACGCGTACCCACGGGGGCATGCATTTCCATAGCGGTTTTCGTCCTACACAAGAGAAAGGCCTTATTTAATCAGAACACCCCTGGTATTGTTTGTGGCTGTGTGTAATCTTCACCGTCATTTGCTGATGGTGCAAGGATTGTCGGCCAGTGCTTGGGAAGTTCCACTCGTGAAGCTTCTCGAAACCACCAACGCGCAATGGGATTCCGCACGAGTTATTCCCACAGAATCGATCCCATCAGCCGAAAGAGATTAGGGAACGGAGGAGGCTATCAGGGGATGTCTGACAACTGGGGGAGAAGTCAATTGAGCGAAGGGAAGGCCGGAGCGTTTGATATCAATGTCGAGAATCTACAATTGGACAAAAGGACGGAAGTGTATTGGTTTGACTCACATTCACAGATTTTTGTCGGCCATTATAGTTTTGCTCATAGAAATGCTAGTTGCTCTGTGATTAACGTGTCCTAAAAGTGTAGTGAATTACAAAGCGTATAACGGATCTCATAATAGCTGTATACGACAATCTATCACCGGCTATTATAGATAGCGGGTGGCTTTTCCATAAACCCTGTAGAGAAAACATGGGATGGCTAGCCTAGTTTATGATACGCGTAAGCCAATTATCATATTAGGATCGCACGATCATAATGCGCATGTTAGGCCCTGCACAACCTAAGATAAGGATCTGTTTCAACAAACGAATACGCTTCAGCCGACAACCTTACGCTCATTCGACCTAGTTGACATTTCTTTACTAATAACACGTTTTTAAGACAACGGATCTGAGAGTGTGCCTGTGTTTGTCGGACGAAATTTTTCGGAAGACTAAAACTTCTTAGAACATATGGACCTAGTGCTTTTGGAGAAAGGAAACGTTTTCAACATATTCAACCCTGGCATGATATACCCATGTATCAATGCTCATTCTTTTATGTATAATGGCGCCCTACTGGCTGGCTTTCATATTTGCTTCTCGTTTTCACAATAACCGTAATCTCCGTGTAGACTGACGCACAGACAACCCTACAGCGTTGTACAACAGGGCCCAAAGCTCCTTCCAATATCAAAGTCCAGTCGTTTTTTGTTTAGATTACAGTTAGATTTCTCGTAATCTGCTATCACGCGCCTAACGTTGGCTACGCTGGATAAATAAGGTTTGCTTTTGGCTTAAGTTGAAGGCCATTTCGCGTGATAGGCCATCGTAAAAGCCGAACAACAACGGTGACGATGCTAGCAGCAGTAGCGCAAATGTCTTCATCTGCGTGTTGTGTTCGTATGTTTTTCTCTTGTTTGAAACTTTCTTTCTTCTATGCGAGCAGGACATTATCCGCCGGCATAGAGAGAAACAACCTTAAAAGGTAACACAGCCTTATATTCCCGTTGTGTACTCGCATTCGGTATGAGTTCAATGCCCGCAATCAGCTCCAACAAGCTCGAGCGAACGAACGCTAACACGCATCAGGCAGATAGCTTGTAAGTTCCTGAATCTAATAATCAGACGATTCGTGAATCAGAGGCATCAGTAGTGCTGGTACTACACAATAGCTGTTTGAGCGTTTTACATACAGCAGGGTAAGATTTTCCATATGTTTTTTGATAAACTAAAAAAAACGATTTTTAGCACAGAGTAGGACTGTCCTACACATCCATTACCTTAGAGACACACATGTGTGGAGATAATTTTGTTTAGAAGATTTCCGATTAAAAAAATTGTTCGTGGTTTATAATTGTAGAAATTAAAAAGTGCTTTATTATACAGTTGGTTCAAGTTCAATATAGGAAAAAAGTGCTGAGCATTAATGGAGTCACGCGCATTTTACGTAGCACGGATCTCGAACATGAACACGTAGTCAGCTTTGTTAAAACACCCCGTTTATCGATAATAACAAACGTGTTGACGTAAATTGCAAATATTAATAAGGACTCCTGCCTATAGGTATGCTATTGGCGTAAGATATGTTAAGAGATTTGTCAATTCGTTTCTGTATGTGACCCTTTTCCGCTGCGTTTAACGTTTCCACTACAAGTACGCGGTCGATGGCCTGCCGCTTCTGTAGCTCGCCTATACCGTGTTTACGGTTAAAGCTTTTATGATTCCCGGGCTCGCAGTGAACGCGCTAATTCCAGCAGGAAGAGGTAACTTCCTGTTGGCTTTAAGGCTAAGGATCTTTAGTAACATATGTACTGCATGCATATATCAACAAGTTAACTGCTAAGATATCCCCATTTAAATTGTCGAGGCAATAAAGTTGGATTACACATGCACACGGGAGCTTTTAAATAACTTCAGTCACGACGACGATCAACCACTGAGTTCTTTTGGCAGGCGAACATATTGATTATACCTGTGTCTGGTGAACCTCTCTAAATCGCAGAATTATTTATGCATTTGTAAGAAACCAATTTATTTATTTGGTTTAGGAGAAACCAAACTCTTCATTTACTAGTACACGATATATATGTGTATATAAGAGATAGGACAATGGTAACTATAATATGCAGATCACGCCCAGAGAATGTAGGTTACGTGCTTAGTGTCTCCCCATAGTAGCCGGTAACTGCAGAAAAAGATTATACCAAAGCGTCCTATCTTGTAGGTGTCTTTATTGCCCTATTTTGTGGTGATAGTGTATACCGCAGATAAATAAATATCAGGGGAAAATACTAGGCCTTTACTATCCTACTGTCTTATAAACTTTTCGAACACCCACAAGAAGTGATTGGATATCAAGCAATCCTTATGGCTACTTGTTAGCCAAAGAATAACTAATTTAATATGGTTTAAGATCTACGAGAACAACATCAAACCCTTGCGAAGGAGTCTCGAATTCAAGCCTTTATCACCTTTGTATAGTGGATCATAGTGCAGACGCTGTTCTCTAAGGATAAAGCCATTTATCAATGCTAATTAGGATCCAACTAAAAATTTTTTTCATTGGTTTTCTTCTGTTTTCACTATTTTCATGTTCGAACTTCGATAAACAACCGTTCACTAGTGAACCTGATGCAGCCCTAAGTGTATCTATTGTTACATTTCTTCAAAGAATAGCAATCCTTCACGAAGCAGTATTTTGTGCTTTCGTCACCATTAATAGGTAGCAGCATTCACTTCGTTTCGGGTTGGCACCTTCTGCCACTCGCCAGTTGTTAAAAAGGAAGTGGCGGCAGGCCAGAAGTGATGGATAGCAGTGGCCGCGCTGCCGCAACAGGGCAGGGACGCACGTTGATGTTAATTATATTGGTTCTTAATTAAGGTAATTGCAGATAACGGAAGTAAAGGTACTATGATGGATCCCGGTGGAGAAAGAGAGAAGATGATGGCTAGAAAACAGTTATTAGTGACGAGAAGGTAAGGGCCACCCGTAAGGATGCTAAGCAACGTACCTCTTTCTCCCCCGAAATGTATCGTGACATTAGACTACACGGCAAATTCGCCGTAGCTCTAGTATCGTTGAGAAACATTGCAGGTGAGCACAGTCATTGGCACCAGTAGTACGTGTCAACTCATATTTTCTTCTTTTTCTTACATAAATTGTATAATAGTGGTAGAATATGCATAGGACCATCCTATAATCAGCCCTTTCAAAGCGCATTTCCCTTTCTTCCAAGGGGTTGAAGTAGTATTGTATTAGAGTTATAGACAGCCTCTCCTCGTGAAACTCCTGCCAACTGCTGACCTAACAGGTATCCGTGTGACATAGACCCTCTGTCGTGAGCAGTAACGTGTCTCCACTCTGCGATCCGTACAACCACATCCTATTGCCTTGTACGTCCTATACCGTCGCTATACACGCATCTACCTGGGCTGCCCGCTCCATAGACTACCCTAAACTGCGTACTAGATGAATGGACCCCACGCTAGTCATGTACCCGACCTCCTAAAATCGATGTGTCTCTGTATGAAGCTGAAGACAAAACGACCAGGCAATGGTGTTCCTGGCAGCGTAGCGTACTCGGGAAGGACTGATTGCCTCTGAGACTAACCCGTCTCCAAGGGAAATGTTCGTGGAGAGAGATTTGAACAGAGAAGTTCTATACAGCTAAAATGAGGAAGAGAAAAAGCGCGCGAGAGAGTAAATGGGGAAGCTGTAGAACGCCAATTTTAAAGTTGAAGTTCAATCCGCGCGTGCAGTGCACGCGGTTAGGCGGCGGTCAACGCTTGATGCTCGCAGCACCGACAACGGCGGCCATTTTCTGCTCGCATTGCACGCGTCAACCTTCAATGATGGATAAACTAAGTAAAGGTTGGGAGTCGCGTGTTCAGAGTACCGGCTAAGCGCAGCGTGTCCCACTGCGAAGCAGTCCAACAGAGAAAGATGCAAGACGAACAAAAGTGAACGAGAAATTTATGGAGATGGGTGATAGCTTCTGTGAGGTCTGTATCACCTAGTGGTTGCGAGCGGCCGCCCAGGCAGTACTCCTTGTCTGAGCACTAGGTGCGCTTTGGCAGCCTGTAATAGTCGTATTGGTTATGAAGACAGCTGGTTTAATAATAGATGTATGAAGGGGACAATTCATATATGTATATATACTCTCGACGGACTGTACCCTGAAAGTTGTGCAAACATATCTCAAACGAGAAAAGCAAAGAATGAATATTATTGTCATTCAGCTAGGTTTGCCGTTTGCTTTAGTCTGGTCTGTGTGTCGTGTGCCTCAGCCAACGCGTCACAGACTGAAGTACTTGACGAGCTTGTACGAGTGGCGTGCACACGTGTGATTTAGCTAGCTCCATTATTGCGCGTCAGGGGTTTAAGAAGTGAAATAGATCGATGACTCGTGTCAAATTAGTAAAAGTGGCGACCTGTACAAACGAACGATTGCTCAACCAATGCAGGTACTCACCCATAGACACAAAGGAACTTATAAAATAAGGTATATTGATTGGTGTTAGAGCAAATACATTCGGATCATTATGATCATGTAAGACGCCTTTACTATACTGCGATTGAACAGGTTGACCGAGCAAAGGTTACATGGCTAGCTGCTAGGATGTATGTGGTAATGAACGCAAAAGCACACTGGCAATCGTTCAGACAAGTGAAATAGTGAAATGCAATGTATAGCTTCTGTTAATTCCAAGGTTCTTTGGGCTAGGGCACTTACGCCTCATCTGACTGTATTAGGCTGTCACAAACAAAACCGGCGGGCTTTGAGATGAAATTTTTGAATGATCGTTACTAGCAGACGAAATTCGCCTGGTACGTACTCCAACTTTATAAAAATCTGCGGGTAAAGATTGGCTGTATTTACTCCAAGCGAAAAGAGGTCAAAAGGAACAATATATATTTTAGTCTCAAAAGTCAACGCTTAGTGGTTAACGTTTTGCTGTACAAAGGCGACAGCGCTGCGCAGATTCATTACATACTAGTGAAAACATTAGGTGAAGAGGCTTTATGAATGGTGCAAACATTTCGACAATGGAGATTGGAGAGTTGAAGACCAGCAGGAGAGATGTCAAGGCCCGAAAGACAAAAGCTCATTGCCACAATCGGATTCCACAAAGCAGGACTTAAAATCTAAGAGTCCTGTGGGTCAAAACTGGCGTTTCACATGCAACGCAGAAACTGAGCAAAAAGTGAGCCCCCGTTAATTGACGCTAACTGGAAATGCGTATGGTATATTCCACGTGCGAAACCTTCATCAAGAGGAACCTTGCCTGGAGCATAGGGCCGGCGTAGACGTGACCTAGCTTAATCTCTACTGCGAGTCGAAAACGCCCTGAAAAGAAGTTGAATCCTGCGGCAGTTCCAAGTAGGTCCGGACGTCAGGTGATAATAGCCCTGACAACTGACGTCAGGGGCATCTGCTTCTACAAGATACTCGTCGAAAATGAAACAATCAATGCAGTCCGCTATCTCGAGTTCTTCGAGTCGGGAATCATGGGCCGTTGGCACGGCAATCAAAAGCACACGGTCTGATTATTTGATGGCAACGCAAGACCTTATAGCGTTGCGACTCAGCAGAGGATTATTCGACGTTGGCTTCAATTCCCTCATTGCCCCGATGTGCGTCCGTGAGGTTACGGGGCTTTCCGCGCCCTAAAAAGGGCAACAAGCGACCAAGCATGTTTTACTATACGTTTATTTGGAGAAGCCATAGATAAAGCAATCGCAAATGGAACTGCTAGTGGTGTGTATACGCTTGCGCAAGAGTCGCCAGAGCGCTAGGACAGGCGTGTAAAAGTAAACAAAAACAGTAATACATGTACACAGAATAGAACGTAATCATTCTAGCAAAAGTTATTCAACTTTCGCGTATAAAAGAATAACATTATGTTAGGGACGATTATAATTAGGTAACGTTGTTAAAATAGTGTCATAAATAAATTACCTCGTTTAATCAGCATTATCATTTAGCGCTAGTAACAATCGATTAAAAAGTTTAGCATGCAATAAAGGTCAGAAGATGCAAGGTTATTTACTAACTAAGGGATAATTTGTTTGTTAATTTGAAATAATTTTGCGTACGCTAAGTATAAACTAGGCCTATTATAGTGATGGATCTGAAAATGCATCTCCTCCAGTTGCTTCTGTTCTCATAAAAGAAAAACCGGTTTCCTTGTGTCATTTACACCAAATGACAAACCATTATTCTACAACAGACAGCAAACTAATCCTATGAGTACCTTTTTTTTCGCATTTGTATTGAGATCTGCTCGTAATGACAATAAACATAGCATTAATTTATTTGTTTGACTTGATTTACGTTTATATCGTCTAACATGCGTCCAAGAATGTGCTTACGTAAATTGGGCACAGGCGAAGACAAATCGTGCTGATGCGTTAACGTCCCTTCATTATACTGCTCTGAAACGGTCTTGTATCGAGCTAAGAAATGGAATTATCTTGCAATTATCGCCTAAACTGGCAAGCTTCGCTCAAAATATCCTCCATTTCCAAACGAACTTTAATTGTTAACCCACTTCTTTTGACGTTAGCATCAGATATATCAGACACATGTAGTTGGGGTTGTGTCGTGGTAATCTCATTACGAAGCAAAGCTTACGTGCAATGGAAGGAGAGCAACAACAGAGAAGCTAGCTGACCGGTTTCTTTCGGTCATTCGTACATGCCCAAGGCTCAAACACATCACGGTGTGATTGTAGCACCATGTTGCATGAATTAAAGCCCACAGTTGCGTTAGCTCTCACACGTGCAACGTGCATCTAACGATACTCTTGCACGTTTACATTAAACACACAGACAAGCAGGTACCTATGCTGCCAGTCAAACGCCCCGACCGGAGCGTCTTTCAATGGTCAAAGAAGAAGTTCCCCTAATTAATAGCAATTCGTTAATAAGCAAACTAAAGACCAAGCTAACAATGAAATCGCTTCAACAGCACTCCCTTCAAGGTAACTATTACGTTGTTTACTAGCATAAGTTACTACAACACAATGCTGTGACTCTCCAGTAGGTCTGGCCTGTTAGGTCTAATCATCAGCCAGGATGCAAAGTGAAGGATCGCTTCGTCCTATTTCACTCACGTGCTGCATAGTCAAAATAAAAGTGCGCGTTAAAAACTATAGTGAATATCTTTTCGGGGTTCGAATCTTCTTGACGATCTTAACGTCTCGGTCTCACCCAGCGGATCTACTAATTTACTAACCGGTTAATTTTCTCTTTTTTTTATCAATGAATTTTGCCGGGGATCAGGCAGTGGGTAGTGATCTTGGCAGTGATGTTGACAAGCGGAGCTCATCTGCTGCTCTCGCTGTTACGCGCCTTTCGCCGTTGTTCGTGTGCTTTGCTTTTGGACTGCACTACCACGGATAGTAGGAGCTAAGCGCTGCTCATGGGTGTCCACTGCTCATCGATTGTCGTTGCTTAGATAGCGGTGTAGGGCTCTAGGTAGAGCAAAATCTACTTCGAAACCATCCAGGTCGGACAAGGACCGAGCTTAAGATCGCCGGAAACAGCGCCCACCCTATCAATCAATATCCTTCCACAAGTCTCACTTGCATTGCCATCCATTATCCAGTCTGTCCACCGAAGTGGCTAGAAGCTGGTCCGATGACTGCGATCACCTGGCTCGAGGCCGCTTCCGTTTGGCACCCAAACGCCCGCTGAACTTTTGCCAACAGGACTTCTGCAGTCAATTTTTTTTCATCTTAAACCCGTGTAGCCTTTGCTCTGGTAGAGAGTAACTGGGAAATATGTTTAAAGTGAAGTACGAGGTCAATAAGCTAAGGGCAATTTTTGTAAACCACTATAGGTTATTAAGTCATCTTTGGAAAAAGATCCTGGTGCGCAAAGGTAGACAGCAAAAAAGTAAGACAGACAAAGGTGAGAATAGAAAAATATAGCGAGCGCATGAAGCCGAGTAAACAGCATTCGGTCAATGGAGAAACAGCGACAGTGATGCAATGGGTGCGACGCAAGTATGCAGATGGACAAGTGGGCAGGCTATTATAAGGACAATGATATCTAAGTACGCGAAGGTTCTAGAGCAACGTTGAGGTCTCAGGATACGTACTGTTAGATCTGGAATTAACAAATATATAGTAAATTCTGGATATATAAATTAGATATTTATTTTGATTAAGCTTTAAGTTTGTCGGCTGAGTAAATGTAGTAAAATGCCTGAATTGTGTGCTCCTTTATCCTATAGTAAGAATACTAGGCCTACGTGTCCATTTATCGTTGCTCGACTGTCAAGGCGTGTTCGATATCGCCCAGCATTCTTCGCAATGTGTTATCGCTTATGTTAGAAGGCTTTAATGTGATTCAACATCAATTTACCATACCGAAATGTTTATGCGTGTACATCGTGCAATGCATCGTTCACTAAAAATCGTTTGACGATACCGCGCTATGGCTGTATGAGCTTAGCGATGAAGAACCAGGCGTTTGGACTGCCGATACACGAATGATACGCTACGTCGGCACAGGGTCAGCCGAAAGGTAGCAGCCGATTTCGAACGCCGTCAGTGCATGCTTCGCCCATATCCGTTATCAATTAACGTCAATACGAGCACACGACGACTCGTTTTTAGTTTGTTCCAGTTGTGCTAGCACGAACGGCACGTGCTACAATTATATCACAGACAGGCGTGGCCATTTATATTGTACTAGCTAGCGATCCGAATCTACGGGTGTATGTGTATGTATGTATGTATGTATGTATGTATGTTCCTTCCATATATTATATCTCTATAATTACGTGTTACCACGACGTAAATGGGAAACAGGTAATCGGAACATAAAAGAGAGCGATTTATGGAGAATACGCATATCGCCAGAGTACAATACAGTCGAGCAAATCGGCTGTTTCATTCACTGCTTTTATGTAGTATAGCTTCGATGACCTAGTCAGATAGGCTTAGCGGTTCTGGCAGAAGCAGTAACACTCCTTAGCATCGGCTTCTGGCAGGCGTCTCATAGCGGCCCATGATAATCTCGTCATAATACACCATTGGCTGTTTGCACAATCATCGTTACTTAGGCATACACACATTCATGTATAGGCTGGAATATACGAGTTCGTTGACACACAGACGCGGCCAGTAACATCACGGCACGCGTACATTCAACAAGCGAGATCGCTACGGATAAAACGATATAGAGTTACGTTACAGGTGTCGCAAAGTCTTCTCCGGAAGTCACACCAATGGAAGGGTACTCTTCGTGTAGCTCGCTAGCAGTAGATGGTAGCTAAGCCCGAAACTGAATCACCTAGCAGCCGCCGCTGGGTGTTTGTGACAAGCTCCGGCTTAGACCCGATGCGAAACCCAGGTAGGATCCGATTCTTTTAGATTCGGATGGCTGAAGCTTCCACTGCTCCTACCATGGCCGCCGCGAATAACCGGAAGTTGGCTGCAATCGGACGATCACAACTGCAGCCCGTAACCAGCGGGCAGCGTCATGCCTCGCCGCCCACCCGGCTGATATGAACACTAACCAGCTGATATCAGTGAGAAGCAATGGCAACGCCGCTGCCGGTCTTGCGGAAAAGCAATATCCTCTCTTTGCCCGCTTGTGTCCGTCGACGACGCCCGCTAACAGAAACACGCAAGGTTCGTGCATATCGAAAAAGAGACACTATGCATTCTTGCCAAGACAAGATACCAATAGAACATGTGTCCCGTACAGTGGACTAACCATCCGCTTGTATCACAACAGACCCGCCGTACACATTTGGTGTTGTTTGTACTATAACGGATACACCTAAGATCGAGCTACAGAGTAGATAGGTGGCTGTATCTTTGTTTTATGTACTTACCTTAAGACTCGATCTATCGTATGCCTACACTTTACCTGTGTATATTACATTGGGACCTAATTTTGGACAGCGGACGTGCAGGTGATGAGGCCTCGTTTATACAAAACTAACAAGGGTCTCCCTTACCGTTTACTATACGCCAATCGCATCATTGATAAGACTGATTTCAAAGGGAAGATGCTGTATGGTTAAGCCTGGGTCCGAAGAGGACTGGAGTGAGAAGAACCGAACAAGCAATAGAAGAGTTGATTTGTTCAGAAGAAAAACGCTGCCAATAACCGTTCCTGGTGGACAAGGCGTAATCAGCAAGAAATAGGCAGCGAGCCCCGTCTACAAGCTGAAATAGGATACAAAACAGACGAGAGGGAAGTTACTCGATAGAAGTAAAAATCTGAAGATTCTACGGTTCTTCAGAAAACCTTTTTTGAGTGAACTTGACATGAATACGTCGGTAATGGAAACAGATTAATTGAACGATAATAATACGAATTTCTAGTGCCTATTCGTTACTACTGTTTACACATAAAATAAAAAAAAAACGTAGTAAAGTGAGCGGTGCCATCTGTGGCGACAAAAAAAGGACAAGATCGCTGTGCCCGGTTGTGTACCTATTTTAAACACTATTCTCTTTTTTATTTGTTTTAAATAAAAATAAAAAAGAAAAGGGTTCTCGCAATTTCTGTATGGGTAATTGTATATGCCAACATGAATGAAATGATTTGATAGTCCTCTTCACTTTTAAGGGGGCTGTTGTTTCTTTGTCTGAAAAAGTTACCTCCTCTGCGGATCGGGACAAGGAATGTATGGAACGGTACAGGCCTGGGTACCTGCTTGGTTTAGCTCGTCATTATCAGCAGTGGGCTACTCTCTCGCAACTATTTAGTAGCAAACGTAACTTTCTAAAACAGCTTCGACTGGGGACCACAAGGTTAGGAAGGGGAACAGCCAGCGGCGATCCTCCCTCCTCCAACATATTTTCGTTGCGGTTCGCAAACTTCACCGGTCTGCTATCATTGATGGCATATTTTTTTCGAGCGAATGAAGATCGAGGCCATTCTTCGGAGGGGATAATATGGACAATACAGTAGCTTCATAAGCGGCCAGGTGGTTTCCGGCCTCTTTATATAACAGAACACTATTATTGAATAAAACTCTATTTATTTATCTATATTATAGGAACTTTTGCAATTAAATTGATCTAACAAAAATCACAGAGCAATATCTAGTAAAAGAGAAAAAAACATGCTCACTTTTACCATACTTGACCTTCTTGAATGTTTTTATTCTGTTCTATTTATTAGCTACAGGTGCCTCACAGGTGAATCCTAAACGTTATCCTAACCACAATCGCCATTCCCTAATTCAACAGCAGTGTATCACCCTCAAAGTGGATTAGAACAAGACGGAGCAGGAGTAGAAAAATAGAATAGCCAATTCCTTTTAGTATTTCCCCACCGCTACTCACTGCAAGTAAGCCTAAGGCTCACGTCCAACCATTTGCTTTTCTCTTTTGGCCTTACAAAGCTGGCTTGCTGTGCGACTCTGTTTGGCTCAACATGGACTCCCGTTGCGGGGTTAGTCGAACCACACACTGGCATTTTGTCCGCTGCACGCTTTGCATTCCTAAAAAGTCCTTAAAGAAGAAGTCCTATCTATAGTACCTGTTCTTACCAGCATCTAGCTGGATGATCGCGATTTTCATGCGCGTTTCCCTTTACCTTTTTAGGAATAGAAGTAAACTAGAGGAGCCTACCAGTCATTGCCGACAAAACGACCAACTGCATAAAGCACAACGGTGGCCACATCAGAGTTGTACGAACCAGTAGCTGGAGGGGATCACCAAGCAACTGTCTGTACGGTTTTACTGCTGTTTTTGGAGCGATTATTGCAGCAGCCGTAGTTATTGCTAGTGTTGCCGCTGCGGTGCCGCCGACCCCAAAATAGATACGATTCCGTCGTCGATTCCGATTGGAACCTCGCCCAACCGTCTGCCAGGGTAGGGTCCATGCAGACACACAGTGACCCACCAGGTTGCTGTCAGGACATAAGCAATTCACTAATCAGAACGCGCACGGACTAAAAGTATCAGCTGAGAGCATATTTATGCCTAGTACCGCATTATTCGTCATGTATTTCACATATCTCTGCGACTGGCCGTCGCGAACGCCATGAACGAATAGGCCTTTGACACTCCGAGATATCGTACCATAAGTTGAAAACTGTGTTCCAGCTGCCGAATCGTCGAACAGCATCGTATCTACGGCAAAGCGAAAACGTTATGCGTTTTTGTTATCAGCCCGTCCTACCGTTTGCTTACTTGCAGTTGAAGGATTGTGTTGCAACAAGGTTTGGATGGACGCCGTTTTCCAGCGGAGATCCGAGTAAAAGTATCTGTATCTAACTTCGTGAGTGCACGTCTCGCTTAGAGGTCGTTGTACAACTTAAAGTTAGCGCGCAGGGCCGAATTTTCCCGGTATAAATACACCCCCAATTTGCAGGCTACTTACGTGTCGCATCTGCGGCATCCTGGCACAGTGTCTGCGTATCCTATCCGCTATTGTTTACCTTCCTGAACGGGTTTTGTTGCGGCCGTAAGTTTTACTCTTCTAGTTTTTTTTAAGAAGTATCGAACTTTAGCAATTGTTAATTTCAATTGTCTTGACTTGTTTTACGGTACCACAGCTTGCGCTTTGTTTCTATCTCCATCTTAATAACTGTTCTTACTTGATTTTTCTAGATTATGAGCGTTAGGTCAGCTCAGTATTGCGCTTAGCTAAGAAAAACAATTATCAAAGTACTGGGTTAAATAAAGCGAGCTTTGCGGATGATAATGAAAGCGTTGCTTGCGCAAGATATGCATGTTATAATTATATTATATATATTAGTAATAATTATAAGTATAAACATTGCTAACATTACTATTACACAGAAGTCCTGCACAGTCATTGATCTACTGTTCTTCTTTTTTTGATATAAACTTGACATTAAGTATATCAATACCCTCATAAGTATATAAGGTAGGTCATGTTATTGACAGACATAATAAATATGCGTGAGGAATGGGTATCACACCGGTGAAGATCTCCAGTACTCAAATACACCTGCTTCTCTGCGTAGTATGTTTTCATTAAAGTGACAAAATCGATCACGGCGTTCGCGATTACTACGTACGGAGAACCAGTAGGGAAGATCAATTGATCATGCCAATTCGTGACTGAATGGGACGCGGTGAGTATCGCTTCTTACCTGATCTTTGCTCAGCCTATGGTTCTAGCATAAGCTTTCTTATTGGCTCCATAGAACAGACAGTCTTCATTCGCGTTTATCCCATAGCCTTTAAACGATAGGACGTATGCATATTTGAACAGTCAAGGTGTCAAGGCGACTTGCACCAGCAGGGCATTGTCTTCGCCTGACATGAAATTCCCTGTTCCGCCATCAAATCATTGTTGGTGACCCAGAACAAAGCGAAGAACAGATTGGTATAATGAAGCCATAAGTTATACCGGCTAGACGAAACCGTGTTGCTTGTACGGTACAGCTAGTTGCTATGGTTGTTAAATATAAAAAGTTTCTAAAAGCATAAGGGATTGTTGATACGGACGCAGAAGTACTTTTCTCACTCCTCTGCGAGCAGTTGGTACTAAATTTCGTTTTTCTGTATACGTTGTTTAAAAGGTTCTTTTGCAGGCTGAGATCATCGCCACCTATGCAATGGCTGAATAGATGTATCCATTCAACCATGCATGGTGTCCTACGTGCTGTTCCATTGAAATGGGGAGTTCAAAGACAAAAACACAACGACGAAAATCGCCGGGAGAAAATCTCGTAAATGTACGAAGTATTTGTCGCCGTACAAGCTGAAGCCTACTAAAATTGATTTATCACGTTGATTGGGGCCTAACCTCGATAGAATGTAACGTGGTCATAGTACATAGAAGTTACTCAGTTACTGTGTACATAGGTACATTGGCATTCGTAGTCTTGTAATATTATTGACGCGTGACCTTAGAGTCTACTTGTAGTCTATTTTTACCTATTTTAAGTGGTTCCCTTGAAAACACACAGATACATACTCAAACATAACCGATTTCGGCAAGAGGTACCGTCCAAGTTGAAGATGAGATTGCTAGCCAAACGGGAAAAACACGTCAACACTGAACTTATATGGTTTCTGGGAGTTGGCAGTAGAAATGGGAGAACCATGAACTAGGAGATCATTAGTGGCATTAACAGTTGTTTGGGCCCTATGCGCACTTGGTCGAGGCTGTGGAAAATTTCGCTTAGAGCGAGCTAGCCACAACTTTGTCTGGGTCTCGAGCGCACAACTAAATTAACAGACACACGATTGCCAGGACCTCGGTTTTCGTTGGCTGGGTCATTATGCTACTTCGTTGTGCGCATACTAATGTTGGCGATGTGTTCCGGCAAACCCAGCAGAAAAAAGCGAAAAGTAACCATTATTTTAAACATGGCAATTGGCGAGGCTTGTCAATTTGGTTTGCAAATTAAAGAGACCCTATCAAGGGGCAATCGTTTTTTTAATCGATAGGAGGCTGCAATTACGGGGCGAAAAGGTTAACCGATAAACAAACACTGGCGTTCCGATATTTATCCAATTGAAAAGTCCTAGTTTCTCTGCACATTCTCATAAAGCATATTTTAATCTGAAAACGTTAGCGTATAATTTAAATGCATTGCTCAGGACTCCAGGAAGGTAATGTTCGAGGCAGATAGGCATAAGGTAGGAGCCAGCCGTATATTCGTTATGCATTGTAATATTGCTCTAAATTATATCATAATACGAGACATTTGAAGAGATTTCACCAGAAAATAGCCATGGCCCCATTTCAGGGTAGCAGACAAAATTAGAACCACTGTTGATTAGTTTTTAGCTTCCAAGGAGATGCACCAAATTATGATATGAGTCCAATCAACAAGTTTAAAAATTCGTTTTTCTCCGAAAGCATTCACAAAGCTGGTGGCTCACATACCCCCACCCTCCTTCGGTGGAAGCTTCCACTATTTTCAACGAGAGACCCATTTCTCTGAAAAGTCAACGCTTCATAAATCTTGTTTTTTTCGTCTACCTTTGGGCCGAACCCGCTGCTTCGCAGATTATGATCGGGTCGGCACACTCAAAGCCATCAGGCGCCAGCTGAACGTCAGGTCATCAGAGCGGACCTTCGACGTTCACAGTTAACACACGGATGCGGCTGTCCCTGACCGATACTTACTTCCACACCATCCATATTGAAGTCTTATTGGAAATTGACGGGATAATTAATGATATCGGTATGAACGTCTGCGTGCAGAAGATGCACAGCACGGTAAGGACAAATTCAGTGCACTCATAGAACGACACATACAGATGTCTGTTCATACGATTATAGGCAGATCAACGACCGAGCACACATATACGCTAATATAAAATAGTGCGCGAAAAAAAGGATCTGCACTACAGCCTTCTAAATGAGTCTGTCAGTGAGAAGAAACAACTTAATTCGGTTAACAAGGTTAATGTTTAAATAAAACCAGAATAATAAAGGCGAGAACAAACACTTGGGGAACTGTATCTGTGTAGCTAATCATCTTTAAAAACAAACTCGCAGCTCTATCAAATTTTAGTAAATTTATCTGACGCTACTGATAACGACATTCGTAAGCTAAATATATAAACAAAGCCTATACAACCCTCAGAAAAAACACATTAATCAGAACAAACGCTTTAAAAATTACGACATGGCACCACTGAAATGACGCCAACGCCATCCTTATCTTCCGATTGTCTTGCTCTCTTTAGCATTTATGACACTTTAAAGGACACATATAGTACGCCAGCACTTGTTCAACACAGCCTTAACCCTTCCCGGCACGGACCTAGAGGCTTCTCAACCTTGTGTAAATATGTAACCGCCGTGAATGACAAATCTAAACCTTTGGTGTAATAAATAACGGATTTCCCTCATTTATTCTCACACTACGATAAGATGCGAGTTTATGGCACATATCCATAAGGCATTGCTTTCCCCTTTTCTCGCCGTCGTTCGGTACGCAAATGCAGATGTTCATGTCTTTCTTGGTTGTTTTAAGGCACTCATCTGGACCTTCAGACGCAGAACACTGGTGCCAACGAACCCATGTGCAGTCGAACGTTGTGCCCTGTAGGGTCGAGCCAGGCCGCAGCGGAAGTAGTCTTCCCAACGCGACATAATCGGCCGCCCTTCCTTTCTCCGGGAACCTGTATTACTACCAATCACGACATCGCCGTTTTCGAGAAAGCGTACCCGTCGGTATGTGCAACACCAGTTGCATATACCCATTCCTTTGATAGGGTGTATATGTTCATGGGCAGAGCAAGCAATACCGAGCTCAAATAGTAACCTTAACAATATAGAACAATCCTAGAACGCCGTCATTGGCCAGTCGGTTGTCGACACATACATGTTAAACCCATGCGTTAAAATGAGGCTTGTAGAATCTGCAGTAATCCGGTGCGCCAACAGCTCACCTGGCCTTCAGGTACGTACGTGAGGCCGGGCGGCGAGCCTAGATAGGTACCAGGGGAGAACCAGCGTAGTAAATAAGCGTATGGACTGTAAATCTGTAGTCGAGCATGCTCTACACAGTACCCAGCACTGTGTAGAGCATGCTCGGCTAGCGCTATAAGAAATGGCATAAGCCTACATGAGATGTTGACTAGGGGCATAATAGCGTATACTATTGTTTTGTCAAATTGGTGTATGTGCTCCAACGATAAGGCAATGGACGTGAATCATACTTACAGGACATACTAAACTGCTTCCAGACTTATTCTATAAAATGAAGTAAACAATAGGCTATTAGAGGAGCAGCTGTAAGGACCTAGTATGGAGTGTCTATAACTGCACGTGTACGTTCGGTGGATTGCGATCGAATCACGTGTTTTGGATAATTTTGTGAAAATTGATTTTGTCTAGATAAATACTCCACACAAGTGTTACCATAGAATCTTTCTTCGAATGACATGTGTTTTAATATGAGTTAATGACACTTCAGATATTGTTATCGTTTAGTGCGTATTGACCCTAGTTCGTTCCTAGTTTTCTGGCTAAGATGAAGGTATAAGTTAATACAACAAATACCCAAATAAGCCTATAGATTCTAAACCCATGGACAGCTCAGTTTTTGTACCAATTGTTTACGAGCCAAGCACAGCCTGCGTTCATGTGGAAGCGAAAAGCTTTGGGGCAATGAGCGCTATGATTTGTGATGAAACATCAGCCAAAGTTGATTGCCCCCATTCTTAGGACAGCTATTCTCGTCACCTTACAATCGTATTCAGCACAGGAAAAGCAGACACATGTTAGTAAATTCTGTTTGAGTGCTGCTAAAATAGAAAACGTTCCTTCAAGCAGTACTTTTGCGGCTTTTACAACCGCCACTAGCAACACTATTATACCTTCGAGGGTCCTAAAGGGTCTGTCGAAAATTTCTTAACGATCCAATCTCGTTTAACAAAGCCTTCCACGCTTCCTTCGAACGCGTTGTTTCCTTCATCGAGTTCTTCCCCAAACTATGCACCCCTCCGCCGCTGCTATTAGCACTACCATCCGTACAAAACCATCAGTAGTAACTAAGATTCCATCTATCCATTAATGATTATACGAGATTCAGGAAAGGAGAAAGGTGATTGCCTTAACTCAATGACATATACAGAGATGGTCGGTGTATATGTTCGTCAATATAGTCTCCGTCCGTTTTCGCTGTCCAACATCGAGTGCATTGCTGCCAGTAAGGAAAGAACAGTTTAGGCGGGATACTGGGGCGATACTGAATGAGGTATTGAGCACGAGAGCGGCGGAGCCGGCGGACGTAACGGGTTTAGGCTTGAAAAAGAAGGCAGAGGATAAAAAAAGGAGACGCTTTATTGTATTTCTGATTCTCAATGATGATACATTCGAATGGTCTTATACTTCGACGCCAGCAACGTCGTGTCAATTTTACCATAAAGTAACCCTCCTCGCAGACCCTCGATTTCTGAGATGTGCAGCTTTATACAGGTTGTCCATCTCCGCTATGTGCCCTCCTACTACTGCACCTTACTGTGACTTCTATGGCTTCGGTCTGTCTCTAGCACTAGGAGCAGTCGCGAAGAGCGTGAGGATGCCGCTCACATCAGTACCCATACCGGTCGATTTGCTACTGACCGAGGTAAGTAGTCGGGTCAACGGGCACCGTCTAGCTACAGAAAATGGTTTCTAGGGAACTAGCAACTTTGCAGCGTCTTCAGCATTAGTAGAAGCTTAATGGAAAACTCATGTATTGAATGTGAACGCGCATCGGCTTGGCCTTCAACTCTCTCCTTTTCTCAGTTCTCGCCAATAATATAAGCGAGGTTTTAATCATCGCAAAGCTCGTTTAGGGCTGGTACCTTTGACGACATCGAGTGACGGGCCCTTGGAGGGTGGCAGTAGAGCTGACTGAAATAACTGGTAGGACTAAGTTTTCTAATTTGCTCAAAGAGAATTTGTTGTCGTTCAATGGAGGCAGGCACTGAATGCATTTAGAATATAAGTAGTATATCGGTATAGAATCTATACTCAATTCATATCAATGATATTGTATTGGACAGACAGAAGCCGTGTCTTAGTAGCGCGGATGCCATCTCTCTTTTTTTATGTAGATGAAAGCCTTGGTCTGCTAAATTTTATAGTTGGACATAGCTGAGTGAATGAGGGATATTTTTCTAATTGCACATTTCACCTAGGCATGTTCTGTGCCAAGTCTGATAGCGTATATATACAATCCTATCTGATGCATGGCTTACATAACAGCTTCGATGCGCATGTGTATACATACCTGCATGATACATCGACTCGCTGAATCATTAGCTGGCTATCGTGAATACTATATATATTAGAAACGCAGCCGTCGCAGAAGGCCTAAAAAAGGCGAATATCATGCGTTTAACGTATACCGTGACTCCAAAAGTATTGCGTTTAAAAAAAAAGGTGAGCAATCGACTAAGACTGACCGGACTCTGTCGTTCCATTGAAGGGATCGGCTGTAAGTTTATTCCTATCCCTCCGGAATTCTCCCTGCTTATCAAACAACATTTTCATCCAGTCGCTGTAGAGCGCTATATTTGTGGCTGCTTCGAATAAATAAGAGAAATCCTGAATTCCAGGACTCAGTTTGTCCTTTCTGGGGAGAAGCTAAGCTACGGAGAATTGGCTACAGTCGTCGCGTATCAGATTAGATCACTGATCTTCGATCTGCACCGATCTGCCGCAGTGAATTAGCATAGGCACTTTTTTCTTGGGAGCGTGTTATGGAAAAAGTCGTGCAACGACCGGGTTGCCGTCTATCTGATAGGCGCGTTTTCGTGGTCACTTTTTCCATCATATTTTCTGATCAGCAAGACCGCTCTGACCATTCGCCACGGCATGCATACCAAGTACCGTTGTCCTTCAACATTTTTTCTCAACAAGCTGTTCCAATGTCGTTGACAAAGTGACGATTTAGTGCACAAGAATAACTTTCGAGATTGTTACTTTTAAGCAACAGAACCCGCGTATATAAGATTTGGTGTTGAAGACTTCATATGAAAAATCCTTAACCACTAACACCTGTCAACACACTAATATTGAAGGTTCGTATAAGTTTTTCAAAAATTTATTTTTAATAGGGAAATATTTTACAGGGACTAAACAGTGAAAGAAATAATATATTAGAGAAACTTTTATAAGGGAAAATTTCTATCTATACTGATTTTTTTGCGACCATTAAAACTTATCAAAAAGGCGAAACTGAAGCACTGGACACATAGTGAGTTATCTCAAGTACTCGTTAGTATTGGTCCAGCATTTGAAATAAACAGACGCCAATAATATAAAGATGATTTCAGAATTAAGCAAGTTATGCCCTTCGGACCTGAAAGTAAAGCTCCAAATTTTCGCGATTATTTGCGTTTGCTTAAGGCACTGATAGAAAATCAATAAATCTGAAGCTTTTTAGCTTGAACTGCTGCAGTACTAGTAGGCATCATAATTGTCCTGTATATCTGCTCATACGCCTACCATTTGAGTAATTCAACAAGCTGCGGGGTAGACAATAACACGTAGCCATTTCTCTGATGTTAGTACTGTGTTTTCAATTAAAACCAAAACGAAGTGTCCCCTCATGTTCCAGTTAAATTCAGTGTCTCCGGTCTAACGTGAGTTAAGCAGTTGGACGATACGCAATAATAGGGACTCTGTAAACCCCAAGATACGAGCTGACGAAATCCCTGTGAGAGACGTTAAATCCTAACTTAATGTAGATTATTGTGTTGCCGTACAGTTCCTGTCAAAATCGCTTCAACTAATACACATATATCAAAGGACTAAAGGTATACTTTCAGCTAGGTACGAAGATGGGCCGACTATATATATATATATATATATATATAGTTATACAAGAGGCTATTTATTTAGATGGATACGGGGAAGCGAGAAAAAAAAACAGAAAAATCCCTTCGCCGTTAGTCATTAAGTGTTCTCATCAGTCACCTCAAATCCCTGTTCGCATCTAGAAGTATTCCAAGAAGTACCGTACATCCAAGCCATACGACAACTTTTGAAGTGACATTTTGGGAACGTGAAAAAAGCTTCTTCAATTTATTAGGCAGCAATTATATTTCTTAATAAAATGTAAGCTTTAGGGTCAGATATGGTAGAGAATATCCATTTTCATAGAACTTCCCGTACCTGAAACAGCCTGCTCATAACGGCTATATGTCTTTTTACCAAAAACCTTATTAGTCTAGTTACTGTGCCAAAAAATTTGTCCCAAGTCATATCAGAACTCATCCTTAAGCATAAGCCTCTCTTCATCTAGCTTTATTAATAGAAGGAAATCGTTATGAAGAATTATTCCTACTTGACTCGCCTTTTAGATTACTCGTGTACCGCTGTAATCTTTCTAGCTAGATGATTTTTAAGGGACTTGGAAAAACACCTTCCCGTGATCGAGATTGGTACTTATCACGCAGAAAATTCGGTTTGAGGATATTACAAATAGGTTATCGTGCCAACCAAAGTTACCTTTGATACAAAATTCCATGTATTCTTGTTAGCTTAACTGCCACTTGTTAGATAGTGAGCGATGGCCCTTGGTTCAAGCACCCAATACGAGTGACCCGACCACTAGTTTTTGTTGATTGTAAGTATGCTCTTAATTACTTGCTGGTTCTGTGGCTAAAACACAAGAAAGATCTGCCCCTTAAAGACATCTACTACGCAGATAATATCGTCGTATATTCAGATATCAGCTTCAATGGTTCAGTAGTTCATGGGTAGTTTAAGCAGGTGAGAGTACGAATGTCTTAAAAACAAGAAGTGATGAAGTTCGAGATCTGACCAGCTAACTCTATTGGAATGATAGTTAAATCTGGTCAACCATTTTACCTACCCCCCCCCCCCCGCCTCTCTCTCTCTCTCTCTCTCTCTTGAACATACTGAAGGCAACAGGGCTAATTGCAGTTAACTTCAAAAGGCGATCGTCTCCGGGCACAAATTATAGACGTGTGTAGATAGTAGATAGACACCTAGTCGTGTGTAATAAATCTTCGCCTGATTTCTGATAACGCAATTTACGGAACTGCAAATGACGTTACGCACGCAATGGTCAACTGCATTACTTACAAGTATAATAGGTAACAATTCCTTGAATCTTTATTTAGCAGTTAATATATTTTAGGAGGCCGAGCAAACGTTTCCGGTTCATCAAAATTCCTATAATGTAACTTTTATTCGTACATATACAACCCAGGGTTTGCCCGGTTCCTGTCGCTTGTTGGAGCAGCTTCCTCCTGAGTTGTTACCTCAATTACCGGCCGCCGTCTGTCAAAATCAAACATATAGAGTAAATATCAGATGATCCCAACTAGTAGAACTAGAAGGAGAATGCTATTTGCATGCCTTCATAGCTTAGTAGTTTTCAGCTTTGACTCGGTCTTCCGCCATTGGTCGCAAAGCATCCAGACGTTATTTTTCAATATGTAAGGTAGATGGTATTAGGTGGCTGTCAGAGCATCTCGTTCGAAATGGTTCCCTGCCAGTCTTATCTAATTCATTGATATACAGTTCCCGCACTGCTTGCCAAATATGACACCTTTGGTATTTAGCTGCATGTCTCAATAAAACGGGTGGCTGCTAACTTTAACGTCGATCACGTTAGGAAAATATAGCTAGGCGTCTATGGTAGACGTGGTATATTTTACAATATTATATTTACTCAATGATTAAAAATAAATCATCGGCACATTTTTACTTAGAGTTGAAGTAGACATAGTAAAATCTATTTATCAAGAGCTTTTCTCCCATCAATCACATAGTAGTCCATGCGTGTTCGAAACACAATTAGAAGCATTACATTTCATGTAAAGCTGGTCTTATGGCGCCACGTGATTTCCCGTACTACTTATACAGGAAAAACATCATGAGCTAAGAGCTAAAATATCGCATGCGAACAATAAATTTAGCTTTCGAAAAGCACGCTGAGTCAGTTCGACCACTAAGATCCCAAAATGAAAGCGATCACAATGAACCGAAGCTCCTCGAGACCGAGGATGGACGGGAGTGCTAAGAACGCTATAAAATGATAGCCTCAGCCACCTGGCCTTCAAAGATTATAAAAAATGGCTTTCTGGTCACCCATAAATATAAGATATGTCGACGGAACGGTAAGTGACTGGCCCTATTTCATTTCCTTCACATCATATTATCTACGGGACTGCGTCAACATAAATAATAACAGTACCCCCAAGAAGCCAATAGAACCGAGCTGTAGGCCCATGGCCGCGGTTGACGCGCGTATTCACGCTATTTCAGATGTGAGAAGAAAAAAACGCGTGCTATTCGTACAGATCTGACTAATTGACCTAGAATTTTTAAATTAGTTTTTATGTGCAAATACTACAGTTACGGTGGATGTAACGGAAATTCAAATCTTTTGAGTGGTTTACCCTTTACAATGGGTGCTACTGCTATCAATATCACTTACGTACTTCCGGTTAATGCGTCATGAAGAGCAACGAAATCTGTTGTATTGCATAGTAGTGGGTCAAGCTGGCCAATAACAGGGAAAATCAGCCAGCAATTAAAAAAGGGAAAATTTTGAACTAGGCCGAGTTCAAAAAAGCGGTAAATCCCTGTTTGTCTAAGTCCCAAATGATGGTGAGCAGCTGAAGCCTTGAATATTGCATAGTGGCACTTGGAATAGCACAGGTCCAAGGGCAAGCATTTGTTAAACGAACGTGTCTAACTAAGAGAGTCTACGTTATTTGTTCACCTAAACATATCGCGTAATTTTCTATGACACTTTAACTCTATGAAACAAGCAAGGTTGTCCTTTATTTTATTGTTTATGCTAGTGGCCAAGGCAAATTCGCAGGCAGATACAATGGGCGAAAAAGTCCTGAAAGCGTAGATAATAAAATAATTACTTACTTCCATTTCAAAGCGCCATGGTGGCGTTTCTATTATTGGGACACGTAAAGTTTCAAAACTTAGCAAAGGGTAAACGCGACCTTCAGGTACATTTGTGTGCTGGTCTTTTTTAATAAAGTTCTTCTGTCGCAACTTTAACTAAGTGAGAACTGATTGGCAACTTTAAATTGACAGCCGCTGGTACTACAAAAATTAAATTAAATTTAAAAGGAAACGTGGCTTTACCTTAATCGATGTTTCAATAGAAGTGCTCAAGTGCTTTTTTTCTTCATTTGGCTGTCTTGGTTTGCCTACCGGTGAGGTCGCTGACTGCATTACGACCTGATACATCACATGAATGGTGCAAAAAGACTCGTTGTTTGTTTTAGTCTTCAAAGGATGTTTAACAATGCTGGTATGTCTATGGTGAGTACCTATCGTCGAAAACCCGGGCTGCCCTCAAAACCAGCGGCACTTCCTTCACACGTTTTGTACGACGGTGTCGCTAATTTTGTCAAGCGGATAGACCTTCACGATACATGACAATGACTGTGTTGAATTTCGTAAGTTTAAAACACCTTTTTTCTATATATATACATAGGGGCCTACGCCTCACAAGAAGAACAGCTTATGACATCAGCACGTCAACATAATTATTTACAAATGAAGAGTTCAGAGGGTTTCATAAATTTACGCAGCATACTGCTGTGATGAGTTCACTTCCCGCAACGGCTTTAGAAAAAATCTGTTCCTCAGATTAGTAAATCTGAACTTATAGATACCATTAATCCGCAAAACAGTTTAGCTGTATTGCTGCCTAAACCGCCGAAAGCAATGGGGAAACGTCGGGGCTATAGAGAAATAATTGCTCATAAATCATAGTAGCAGATTATTGAATTAGAAGGGAGGTCAAATACTTCGTGTCAGCATTAACCTATACATTGCTGGATCTTCATGGATTTGGCATTTCTCGGGGTAATCCTGACATCGTGATGTTGAAATGAAACGCAAGCTATTAAATGTGGGTATTAAGTATCCAGTCGCCTAACTCGATCGCAAACGTTCTTGAAATCAAACTTCATCAAACACAGATGTAAGCACAAGCCAATGGTTATCGTTCGAAGAGCTTTATGGACTCGGCAAATAGCACTTAAAGTAAACATTTCGAACTGCATGGATTCTTTCCACCCTAATAAGCCGTTATGGCAAAACTCTCCATCCAGCAATACCATAGCCTCCCTCCATATTTGTTCAGCATCAGATTGTGTACGCAGTGAGTTACATCGTGGCAAGGCATTAGCGGCAAAGCGTGGGCGGTGCCTCAGTTAGAGGGTTCATCTGCTCATCAAACACAAACAATCACAGATGATTGTTCCTTAATAAACGAGTTACACATATGAAGTGTGCGTGTGTTTGTACGTATCTGAAACCTTCCCTGTCGAAACGATAATTTGCCAGGTTTGACTTAGGACAAGGTTAAATCGAAAGAAGTAAGTGTTCTTTGCTTTGTGTGGAACAATCTCTATACGTACAACCTGGCGTATGTTACGTAAATAGTCGGAGCTAGATATTCAGAGATCGGGATAGTATTATGTGTTTACTTCGATTGGCATATTTTTATTTGTATTAGCCAACTGTAGTTTAACTTTGTATTTCTCTGGAGGAACTCAACTACCCGAGGCATTAAGTTTTTAATCGACATCAGAAAAAGTTGAAACTTTGAATGAGAGATGATTAGCTTTGGTGATTTTGCCATACGAACGGTATTTGGTTTCATGAACAGAACAAGTATAAATTTTTTTCTCTTTGTGTGGTTTCGTATGCTGCGTGCGAAAGCCGCCGAGTCTTTTTAGGCCAGGGTTAACTGAAGCGCAATACTAATACATGGACCGCTTGGACGCACTGGTATTTGGACATATTTTTATGGTCCGATTACAAGCAGGCCACGACCACTTGGCGTAATTATCCTCTTAAACGTTCCCACCCTGCTATTACGCTCAACTTTTACACGAGTTTCCTAATTGTATTCATTTAAATTTTATATCTATCACCTGTCTCACACTATTACATACACCCGAATGTATCAAGACATCAGTCTGTCAAATATGGCAATAGCCTCATCTTGTTTTAATATGTGCTCACTTCGATATGAAGTGACTATTTGAATTTCAATGAACTATTACTGAAAGGGACGCCCGAAAACCGAATTTCAGTCTCACAACTTACTTGTATCCGCTATGCCATGTTCGAAATTATTTATAATATAGCTACTCATACTGCGTACTTTAGTTACAGACGCGTTGCGGGATGAATCAAGCTAGATGCTCTTTGGGCTCGGATGAAAGGTCCCTGATATTTCTCGGTTGGTCTTTGTATGTTCGACTCAACCAATGGTAGGAAGCGGCGGCAAGAGAAGATATCATTTCCTCAAGGGACTTAATAGACATACCTTAACGAGAAAACGAGCCGAAAATTGTGTTAGAGTAGTCCAATGAAAAGCCCGCGTCTCGATGAGTGCCTTCGACACTGGACACGTGGGTAGCACTGGAAACGATTGTGTTCGAACGAGAGAGTAGAGCCAATTAAAAGGTTAAGCAAAATAAATATATTGATGCTGAGATCGCTCCAATACTATATAACGTGAATCCTATCTATATATATCTTTAAAATTATACGTATAGCGTCAATGACTGCGGCTGGCCTAACCTTCGACCATTTCGAACATCCACCGTTTGATTTCCTATTTGGCAACGTTCCTAAATTGTACCATTTGAGTACACTATTAAGGTAGAGCTTCTAGCTGGAAAAATCACAGCTTTCCTAAAAAACAAAAACTCATACTAAAATGAATTTTGCTAATAGCATTACGTTGGTGATATCTTATATTTAACTGGGGAATTTGGAGAAGAAACTTTCAAGAAAAGGAACTTAGTGGGTTAACAACGCCTACAGAACGAGAATATGTAGCACTAGTATTGAAATCGTAGCTAACAAGTCTACTGAGAGATAGGCCAAAGGAGAATCGGCTAGACAAATGTCAACAACGGACCCGCGCTTTAATCAGCTAAGTTAAGGAGTCACTCTAGGTTAAAGTTGTTTAACCAGCAGCTTGAATATGATGTAAGTAGTAATAATTATTATTATTGTTATGTTTTTACATAACAAAATTATATATATGCATGTCTTCAGTATATTTACAATCTTATTATTTATTCGTAATAAACAAAAATTAAAATAGTTGATACAAAATAACCCGAATTTCTTCTGCGAAATATCTAAGTATGTAAAAAAAAAAATAATCTGTAATAAAATTCGATCAGTGAAACGCTCGATAGGCTATTGTTATTCATGCCCAGCTACCTAGTCCTAAGGAAGAGGCGAGAAATCTTAGGCGAGATTTTTTCTGTATGTAGCAACCCAGTTCACACACCGCGAGCTCTCCGCCTGAAGGTCAACCACAAGGATGACTGCAGCAACTACGAGTTGAGATCGATTAGACACTGTCAACGAAACAAATGCCATTTGGAAGTAACTCCCGCATCGCGTACTGATAATGAGATATAATACACACAAGTGCCATTTATTCAACCATGCGGTCATGCTCGAAAGTTTTTCAGGTCATGTTTGCGCTCACAGCATAAATGAGGTTTACAAAGTAGCCTTAACCAGTAATACTGGCATAATCTGCCATCATCGAAGCTCAGATAGGAGGTGAAGACGTGTTATCGTAGCGCGCCCTCCAAATTATGAAATTTAGTAAATGACAGTGCTCACATAGTGCTAACTTACTAGTTCATACATGGAAATACTTTTTGGTTTATTTTCTTTCTTATCTTTCTGCAGGTAACTGCTAGGACTGCCCCGGTTATCGCACAGTGCATCATAAGCTGATACGTTACGGTTTGTCGTACTGAAACTACGATGGGTATGATGCTATCTCCCCCGTCGCCTCGGTTAAATTCAATTGATCTATCCAAACCGATTATAAAGAGCCTTATCTATATTTCAATGGTGGGCCCTGACTATATCTGCACAGGTAACACTCTCGTGAAATAAAGCACATTAAGTTGGATCATACACTTAGTCTTCTAGGACAATCCCCGATTCTCTGTAGATTGCCAATGCGTTGACGATTCTTCTTCATTCAGGTGCATTTTTCATTCGACGATACAGATGTATCCTGCACGCTGTACTTTGTAGGGTTCGTTTAGTGTTTACAGATTGAATGTCTCGACCGTATACCGTAAACTGGCCTACGAAGCATTCGTCCTATCCTAGCACGGGGCACGATATCTATTTGGTATATTAACATGATAATAATAGTATGACCATGATTATATCTAAGGTGCAATAAACCTGATCCACACGGAGAAAACGAAAGACCAAACGCCTTTTTACTTCCTACAACGCACCCTAAGCCAGCAGTCATGCTCCTTCAGCTTAATACTAAACCGGGTAGTGGCAATAGGCTGGTATTGGCAGTCGTTGTAATAATAGAAAGTCTACTAGTAGCAACGGACGAACATTGTAGTGATTCCGCTGTTGCAATAAGAACCTTAGCGTCGAAACGCAAGCACTCCGCCATTTTGCTCGGGTCATCTTTGGAGGAGTTGCAGAAGCAATATCAGATACACCAACCCTTTAGGATTTTAGAGATAAAACAAGAAGTCGCTTGTCCACGAAGTATGTCAGCGAACGAGGGTGAGTCGCCGCGTGCTGGGAGTAGGCGCAGAATATAGAGCGTCCATCGTTTAATGTAGCTCTGCCATGACCGTTGCCAAAATCACGCCAGGATCCCCCACGGATCAAGCGCTCGTGCCAAGCTGGGCACAGCTTCGTCGATTACCAGAAAGGGACGACGGCAGTTGTTGTGCAGGCAAGATGTAACCTAATACAAGCGGTAATTGAAGTACGAAATACTCATGCAGTTGAAGGCCATAGGGGCGGGCGCTTTTTGGTTAACCACTTATAATTGCAAACAGTTGTCAACCTGAAGAGACCTAAGAAGGGTAAATGAATATAACAATATGCCTGAAGGCCGTGAAATACGATTGCGTTATTATATTATCTGAATGTTGCCTTTTAATGATGGCTATTCTAAACCAGGAAGAAGGCTGTAACTCGAGGCGAAGCTTTTTCTTCAAGCAATTAGAAATTCAACAGTAGTGAATTTATTCGTTGCAGATCCCTGACTACCTTATCAATATACTTGCGAAGTAGCCTTGTTTTTATCCAAGGACGACGCATTCAAAATCGAAATAGGTCTCATCCTATCTACACTAATATAATTTGCGTACTTTTTACGAGCCTTGTCAGTTTTACATTTGCGTTTTGCAGTATTTGCGTCTAAGAAGCAAAAGAATGACATACTTACGCATTTCTTCGTGATCACCGCAGTCATGCTGGCTTACCAATGTGCCTATATAGTTCAACCAGTAGCTTTATTGCCAATCCGGCCTTGGTCGCACGCTCGTACCGGCCCTGCCCAATTGCTTTGGCAGTACTGTTTTCGTGGTTAGTTCTCGGCGCCGTTTCACGTATCGGGTCGCTCAAAATGTCGGCTATCAGCTTTATCAGCAAAGCACGGACAATCGAGGCGAGGCTGGAACGGGAAAAACGGAGCATTCTTGAGTTAAAACCTTGCTCGACTGATACATTTATCTCCCTGATATTGCCTTACTTCACTGACTACCAGTAGCTAAAAGGCAGAATCAAAAACGGCAGACGTCGATGCTTCCAACATGGTCGCAGTAGTTCCGTGTTCTCAGGAGACATTAGGCTGAAAGTATCCTACTGGTAATTTCTTGGCCTGTCGGCCTCCCGAGTCACTCTACCAACCCCGAGCAGTAATGTTTGGATAAGGGAGAGCGATGTATGTTGGTCTCGGAAGAGTCGTTGCGTCGACTGTAAACGAGCACGTTTCCATCGCTCTCGTTTTTATTCAACTGTATTCGGTAGAAACACCTGTCAGAGATGCATTGATCTAACCATAAGTATATAACTACCTTTGTTCTGATATGACTGAAACGAACCACTGCTGCCAATACGAATACTGCGACTAAGCTTATTGTTTACATTACGGCACATCACGCTTACATTTCTCTAGCGGTATAAATATTTTAGAAGAGAAAAATGTTTGGTTAATTGCTAGACTATCGTTACCATTGCGATTGGAGAGACTAGTGCAATTAAGCTGACATGTCAGTTTTAAACCGTTTTTGTCGCCGTTTGGACTAACGGGTAGAACCTCCGGCTGTAGTCGATTATAGGACAGTTTACCCGGTTGCCCTTCAAGGCCATCGATGGCAGAGCTGTTGGTACCTTGTCGGATACCCGCAAGAAGATATCGATGTTAGTTTGCATCATCAATCAATGGATACTTTATGCTGATTAGTTTCAGTTAACAAGACGCCTATAGGCAGTAGCGGAATCCCTGTTGCGCTTACTCGGCTTGGAAAGCATAAACGACAACTGAACTGCTTGATCCATTATATGACATTGTTACACTATTCAAACAGGCAATCGCTCTACCTGGAACTTCCGCTCATCATCATTATTGTTATTAATTGGCTTTTTAGTTTTAGTTACGAAGCTATACATACCCTGTACATGTCTGGCTGGCTGTGGCGTCTTTCATGTAAACTCTGAGCACGTTTCCGCACGTCATCGGTCCATGACTCTGCACTACGAGTCTGTACCACCAAAGATAGAAGGCGGGTGAAAGTGCAACCAAGTCGAGAGCCGAGTGCTTTTTCTCCAATACCCAGCGGCGGCGGCAGCTACGGCACTGGTCACATCTTTTCTTAGCATTCAGCGCTTCAGCCGCATCCGATTCGCCCCCTCTCCTCTTCACCCCAAGTGCGCACTCCTGCCAACCCCAGTTACGAAGGCCCATTACGAAGTAGCATAGACAAGGAGTCTACCATTGGTTTGCAGATCCCCGTATCGACACGAAGAAGACCGGGTGTCTGTTGGGGGGCCAGGGCCGGCGGATAGTTCCGCTTCGCTGATTTGGCTTAGGTGACACTGGAAACATATTCTTGTATTAGTAGTGATGTTTTTTCCCTGATGCGCGTGAATTCGCTTTTGTGCTAAGCTGAGACACGCTGTTGACATCCCGGTCACGTCGACAGCCAAAACAACTCGAGGGAGCGCCGATTGCAAGCATACTTTTTCCCTGCTTGGAGGCAAAAGCTTAAAGCCGGATCGAGACAAGAATTCTCTTGCGAAAAGCAGTAGTATTGAGTGACTCACTCTCTTTATATATCTCTTATATATACACAGCACAGCTAGACATGTGAAATTAACTATATACATTCACGCCGTAAATATCCGGTCGATAGTGGTAGCGATTGTTGGCATTGACGTTGCTGTTACACGGCGTTGGTAGAGCAAACGATCGATAGATGACGAAAGATGGCCTAAAGCTTATCGAAGGGTGCCAAAAAGCCAAGAGGGCCACATGGACAAGGAGAACGCGTCTGCAATGATTATGTGTGGATTCTGAATAACGAGTCGTCTCTTTGACGATTGGGCCTGCGCGGCATGTTCGACAGGCCAGAGACGGACAGAATCGTTATCCTCTAGAGTTTCGCCCTAAGAAGCGTCGTCTTGTTCTAAATATCATTTCGGTATACCATATACCGATTTCTATTCATCTACTCGTATTAAGTCTGATATGGTGTACGCTTTGTGAGATGAGCAACTCCTTTGATTTTTCAGCGCTATACCTGTGTACGTATTCGAGTTCACTCTACAGAGCTGCACAGACTTCGCAATGGAGGCGAGTGTTATGTTGGGCAGAACGAATGTTCTATGGCGGAAACGAAGTATGCAAAAATGTATTCACCCAATGACTTACGACAGAAAGGCTTATTCAAGATTGGCTAAACTGTGGCCAAGTGCTGATACAATGAATTTGGCATAGTTTCAACTTTTTGACCTTTATTAACTTTTGTATATGACCGTGTGAATCGCACGTGGCCGACACATACGTTAGCAGACACATTGGTGTTTCCGCATCTTTTATGAGTGGATGGATGCGACGTGAGACACATAGCGAGCAACCATATCCCAATGAAAACAGAAAACGCCTCCACGAGAGGGAAAAAAGAATAATATCAAATAGATCCGACAAATCGTGGGTGTACTGGCAGTTCTAGAAGGGGTGGTTTACAGCTTAGTCAAATGGGAAAAAAGTCTACACGAGCCGAGGAAGGCGCAAGAATGTGCCTATTTTTAGGTGGGATGTGGTTAATAATGATTGAGCTTTAGTTAGACGTCTTAGATGCGTGTGGTCTCGTTAGCGACTGTAGGATACGGGGCGCAGTGGAATAACTCACCAAAGTTGGGAATTAATTTCAGTGACGATGGCTCCAAAGCCCTAAGTTTAATTGAGAAATGTCAGCAGATACGAACTCTGCGTATCAATATCTGGCTATTCAGTAATGATCTTTTGTGATAATCCGGCATCAGACATAGCAGTCCGTTGTAATTGTAAGCCTCCATACAAGTTAACTCAAAGCGAACGGCGGTATAATTTCGCTTGCTTTTACATTTCAGCTCGGTAAAATAATGAATAACTAAACACGTCTATCTGTCCCAGCTTAATTAAGTATACGATCTTGAGTGAATTGCCTAGGCTCGGCGACTAATATCTTACGATCGGCTTAAATTCAGATCTCTGACAGATTTGGCAAAGTTCTTTTTCAAGAGCCGTAGTTGAAGATGTCTAAGGATAAAAAGCCAGCGTAGTTGTGGTAAATGTCTTGGAAAACGCATTACAATGCATCATCTAAACAAGTCACTCAAACTTATTTTCGTAACTTACTTTCAAACTGATTATTTATGAACGCACAAAAAAGGCTAATTTCATATAAATAAAAAATTCAATAGTTAGTCAAGCCATAAATGTTATCGTGTGAATTCACCGTATCACTAGACTTCATCTGCGTCTTCAACAAAACTCTCCACAGAGCATTTTCCGCCTTCTCAAACATCGCCTACAAGGTTTTAAGCAGGTGGACCATTGGCCAGCCAAAATATCTTTCGTCCAGACATTCTTATTACCAAGATGCACTTACATGGACATCACGGACACCGTAGTCGTCACCACGGCACTGCAAGCGTTTTACGTTAATGGAAGACCCTTTAGTTTGTGTCTTCGAGAAGGAGACAGAAAGAAGGGGAGAAAGTGTACGCGTTAAAGGAGTATGGGTCATGGGGCATCGTTGACGGGGGTCGGTATTAGCGGGTTGCAGTTCAGCCCCTACTTTTCTGCCATTGCTGCGTCTAGGCATCTGTCGCATGTGCAAGTTCCCTGTTTTAGCTGTCAGTTCTTTCGATGACTTTCTCTTCCCCTTCCGGAAGGGCCATGCCGGAAGTGACAAGTCGCGCTTGACTTCTTCTAGCTGGTCGCCTGCGCGGACGTTGCTCCTACTACTGTTGTTCGACCAGCCACCAGGCCCGCATTGGTTTTTGCAGCGGCAGCGGTGCCACCAACTAATATTAGCACGAGCAGCAAGTACCGTTATTATTAACAGCGTCGCTACTACTCTGGCCGGCCAAAGTATGGAGTTCGCAACGTCGGTGTGCAAAGTCCATCTCTATTGGGATTCCATTCTGTCGCCAGCTTGTCGGTGTTCACTCGCCCTACCAGCGCTAGAGGCAGCGTCGTCTGCGGTAGTGGCGAGAGCGCTACCCTCTAGCCCGGGCTAGGAGAAAGAAAAAGGACACTGAAAGAAAAGGTCAGGACGAACAGCGAGAGAGCGAATGAGAGAGAAAAATAGAACGAGTGGTGGCGCAACCGATTGCGGACTTGACGACGAACAAACGGACTGAATCGCTTCAACTTGTGTCGCTCGCAAGCGAACTTTGCACATCCGCCACGTATGCCCCTCCCTCCTCTCCCGGCGTGTCGGCCACCGGAAGAGCCACGCGTGACCAAACTTTGGCCAGCGAAAATCTTTCCTTTTCTAACTGCTTTTTTCTCTCCTGTTTTCAGTATTACCATGGCCAATGTTGCCAGCGCTGGGGGCTGCATTGTCACGTCATCGTGCAGCGCAGATCAAATGGTGTCGACAGGCTCGAAAGTGAGTCAGTAATTGTTTATTTACACGGAAAAGAGCAGGACGACAACTTGAAAGGTGACAGAGCGAATAAGCCTGCTGAATTACCGTTTGCAATTTCGTTGTACTACTACATCACTGGTCTTCAATAACGCAATGGAAGTGTAGTAATAATGAATGGAATTTGGGTATTAAGGTAGAAAACCGGACGTTTCTGCCATCGAACGTTTTAAAGTGAATTATTTTTTTATACAACTACTTAGAGATTTCAATTGTGCGGCCTCCAGGTCACGGCGTTGGCGTTCGTGGCTTTGAGTAGCCTAAGGGTCGCCACCTAAACTAGCGTGGTCTTCCACCATGTCTTCTATATTTAATGGCGTCTTCTTCATTTAAGCAGAATTCTTTTGATTCAAATAAATTTGAAACAACCTTAGTAGAAACTGACAATCAGGAAACTAATAACCCGTTTCTAGAGATTCTACTATCCTACCTCCGCCCCTAGTTGTCATACCTCTCTACGCGTTCCAATGAACCGTAATTAGACCCTTTGATGATCATCTTTTATAGCGCTTTTACCGTTAGCCGTACCATCCCTACATTGCGCTTTAAAGGAATGTCCCTGGAACGTTTAGCCATAGTCAAACAACAAAGCACAACTTTTTTTCTCTGCTTTATCCAGCACTTCGCTAATTCATTGTGATCGCGGCAAGTGCTATCTATTAAACTGCAATTAATAAAATCTATGCCACTGTATCTGATATACAATGTCAGCATTGGTATGAAGGAAGTGGTTGCTGATACAATGACGGTGTGGTCGGCCGGGTTATTTGTCCTCTACTGCGTGATCTACCTGAATATTACGTGTGACGTGGGCACAGGTGAATAATAGCATGTTACCGAAGCAAGCGTTCATGCAGCACACAGGCGGGATCGAGCGTTCAAATTAACCGCGTATGGTGCCCTCGTGTTTCGCCAATCATCCAGCCAGCCGCTTGATCGTAGAATCTCATCATGTGCCAGCTGCGCTCACACTTGTAGTATCCGTTCCAACGCAGACCTTAGGCTCGGCTTGGGTCTTTGCGGGCCGTTCGTGGAGAACGCGGCCAGGAAACCGTACAGGCAAACCTCACCGACCCTCGGCTGCTACATGAAGGGGTAGCAACAGCACCCGCTGAAAGGCAAGAGGTCTTGGGGTTCTCAAGGTATACTGACGTTAGACGAGTCCAGAGGGGAGTAACGATGTTTTAATGCCGATGACCCTCGTCCCTATGTAGGTGGCAATGGTATCGATGCAGGCCGAAGATTCGTCGAGCGGTCGAGCCCCGCGATGACCTTCTCTTGGCCTCCATTTTGACCGCTTTACGCGTCTGAGCCTCTCCCTAAACAGGTGAGCTAACCGGCAGGTCAGCTCGCAGGCAGAGCAGTTGCACCTGACCCAACCTGATTTGGTCTAGCCTGAAGTTCGGATAAGCGGCCACTGTTGCTGATGCTGCCACCAATCTACTGCAATCAATCCACGATCCACAGCCATTCTATCTAGGCCGGTTAAAGAAAAACAACGTAAAGCGTTTTTTCGTTTTGGTAGCTACTACAAAAGTGACATGCGCAAAATGTGGAGGGCAAGGCACTGCTGTGCTACATGTAGCTTATATGAGCCTTCATGAATCTATCAATGTGACTACATGGCGCCATGTGTGTACGTGTGGTTAAACAGAGCAAGCCAATTTTTTACAAGCGTCTTAGAGAGCCTGCCTTTGGCCGTGGTAATCACCACTGCACAAAAACGAGGTTTTGGTCGTACGACATTTTTATGGTCAGGCAGACCTTTCGAAAGCATCGGTTTCTAAATTATATGTGCAGGTTGAAATTTCAGCTTTTCATTTGAAATGCATGAAGACACTCAGTGAGCAATCTACGTCATGAAATTGAAATATGCTTACGGGATTCTCTGTTTTCATTAAAAGGAAGACCAGGTTGCTGAGGTAATACAGGTTGGGCATGCGAGTCAAGTTCCAGCAGCGTACCGGTATATTTCTTAGCTGCGATTCAAAGTTGTTGAACCGGTGATTTCGTCGCTGCTGCATTGGGAACATTCAGTAAGTTAGCGATTTAGCTCCTGCTTAAAGTGCGAAATATTTAAAGTACGAGTTGATATCTCCGGACAAGCATTAGGATTTTTATGGTGATGCGCTCAGTACATAATCCATGTTTAACAAGCCTTCTGCACGAGAGCAGCGTTCCACCAATATGAGACTAAAAAGCGCTAAACTTGACCTCCCAATGTATGCCTAGCCATGTTTCGATTAGATAGCTATATATTTGTTTGTCCAAGAACAACAGCGTTCCACTATCGCTGATATACAAAGTCGTTCGTTCGTGGCCGACGTTCGAAGGAGCGAATACTCTTTTTCGTCTGTTTTCGTATCGTCGCCTACCTAAGATCGTTTTTCTTTCTTGTCCTTCCCATCTGCTTTATACGCTAACTCGCTCTATTTTTCCTACTACCAGGATACGTTCGTGTCTTCTGTTGCATCATCTCCACTCCTCTATTGCCAGAAGTTGTTCATTCGCCAGAGTTCACTAACATAGCTATATAGACAACTAATCAGAGAACCGTTTGAAGGACCTTTTGCACCAGTAGAAGACCATATTGCTTTCCTACACTCTCAACCTCGGCAGATACGGCTTCTGACGCTGGCCGGTCGGTCGGTCGGTCCAGTGTCACCTGTCGATTAACTGACGCCTATGTCAGCCGTAACCGCTTGTTACAATTTGTGCCTCACCAGCATGTTTTTACTTAACGTACCCAGCTACACGAGGCTTCATGATAATGTTCAGCAACGGCTGAACAAGCGAAAGCTGACGTAAAAAAGGCAGAAATACGAATAGGCTGAGGAAGTTATTGTGCCAGCAGCAGCAAAGGTTTTCGCCATGTAGTTATATAATCCGTAACAGTCATGATGCAGCCAGAGTTCGGCGCAGCCTGGGCGCCCGTAGGCTGCCCCCTTCTTTAAGCTCTCAGGTTGTCCGAGCTCCCGAGGCTATGCCTCTCGACAGAGCTGTTCCTATCGCAAGCTCCTGTCCTAGCTCGTTCTATACGTACTTCGGCCCCCATCTAGACCTCTGCTCTTCTCCTTCTCAATCCTATTCCACCAGATCTCTTCCCCCTCGACCTCCAACGAGAGTTCTGACCGACTCGCTCCCTTTTGGGCCGGCCTGACTAGCCTGCGGGATTTGCCTAATCACTCGTATCGTGTAGGTTAGCTTAAGGAAGAACGTGCTTAGGTAAGACGTCTTGTTACCAGCACCGCTTGCTGTCCATAGGTGGTTTGTGTGCTACATTTGCTATCGTCTGCAGGTAGATCTGCTCGCCTACGAGCTGAGGTCCGAGTGCTCCGTTGAGCCCAACTCGTCTTTTCTACTTTGGATCTTCCTATGGATGTGTGTAAGCACGTTTGTCCACGTACTTTGAGAAAGCAGAGCAAGACACAGATATAAATACGGAAGAAGAAAATAGATATTATAGGCATTGCTTGCACTTCTGTACGGGACCATCCTGCGGCTTTCATAGCAGTATGTTAGCTTACAGGATCTGCAAGCCACGTCGACGACTTGGTCTTCATTTGCTGGATTCTCGGCTTGCAAATCTTGCCCCTTGGCTATCGGCAAATCATGATAGGATCCGCTGAACCGAGACCTGCTTTTGCCACCTGTCCGATCGGCGTTGGCGTATGCCACTCCATCTGGCTTCTTTGGGAGCTTAATAAGATACTGCGGCTATTATGACTGTAAGGGGGAAAAGGCTGAAGTAAAAGATTCAGAGAGATATGGGCAACAAGCCTTCTGGGTCTAGTTGTAAACTGCAATTCAGAAACAGACACTAACTCCTATAATAATTATATAAAATCTAGCCTAAGGCTTAGCGCGAACAGCGGAACTGGATATTCTATCACGCTGATTCTGGCAGTAAAATCTTTCCTATTCAAATACCATCCGATGACCATGTTGCGGCCAGGGACCTACTTTTATTTTAAAGTAGGAAATTGCGTTTCATTCGATGATGTCGCTGCACTCCAGTAAACTTGAGGCAGTTGTATGTTAACCGGCTTGTAAACCAAGCGAACGGTACGCGAGAACGGTGTATATAAAATATGCAAAATAAGCCAAAATCGTATAAAACCTCTCTGTTTAAGGTTTCAGATACAAATAATTTACCATACAGGACGAGCCAGCCTGCACAATTGTTTTAAATTATACCATTTGACAGTAATTCAATTATTTCGGTCACACCCTGTACGCCTCGTAAAGTCGGGACTACAAAAAATGGCTTTGATGGCAAGACTCAGGAGATACTAAGATCGATAGTGCTCAACACATATCAACACAGATCGCTATTATCGCACTCCTTATTCTTCTGATAGGGTTTTGCTAAAACAAGTCATGCAGAGGCTTGTCACAGAACAGAGGTGAACTGGGATCAATGATCGAAAATGCTTCAATGAAAAAGGTATGAATAGAAAAGCATACGTAAAGAAATTTTCAAGGTTATTTATAGCTGATTTCATTGCAAGCGAACTTTATGCCGCTCAGGATGATTTTCAGGACGATGGCAATGGAATTTCGCTTGGAGATCACGCTCGCTCCTATGCGTATTCGAAACATATTGCGATGTTGATACTGAAGCTGCCCCACATAAAATAAAAATGTATTCACTCATTCTGGTCAATTGTATGACAATGTCTTTTAGTTATAATCCATTGCTGTCTTAAATAGTGATCTTACATGCTCGCCATATTGTACAAGCATCTTATTTAGCATAAACGATTTCAGTCCACGCAGGGACGTTCTTGTATTCGGTGAGTCACAAAGGTTGTCCAACGACTGACTTTCCTTCAAATAACCATTCACTGCTGTTAACCTTTCTGGCTTCCTCCCTCTTATCTCCTGGCCACACGCCGTCGCTTAATCACTTGCTGTCGTAGTGGCTAAAAGTTTCGACAATATGACATTACGTAAATTTCTCCAGCAACTTCGGTTTCTCACCAGCAAGCAGTTTGTGTTTCATAAAAGGCACTCAGTCCCTACGCTATCCATCCCAGCGCAAACTAGCCTAGCTCCCATACATCTCTACGTCTACCACGACCTTACCACATTCTGTTATGCTGGCTCAACCGAGTCTAGGTAACCCTAATTTGCCTAATCCGTTCGAGAGGTAGAGCCCTGACCAATGCTCCTACTGCCTTCGTAATGGCGGAGGCACTTCGGCCTCTGTAGCCACAGAAGTTAAGCACTATAGTACTTCGGCGGACTTGTACTAAGGCTGCGGCGGCGGCCTCTGCGGCAGGCTGTTTATCAGTTGATTGGTGGTCGAGCACTGCTGTATGCTATGCTATGCTGTGCTACTGTCTCTTATGTTAAAGTTGATGACGACGGTGTCGACAACAACGAACCTATATTGCCCCGTCCATTTCTAGCTGGTATGACAGTCTTCTGAAGCTGGCCGCACCCCTGTTTGCTGCCGACCATCCTGCCTGGTCATCGATCCATGAGACCAGACGAACGAGCACACGATGGAGACAGCAAAGGTTGGTCTGGTATGCCTCGCAGGGTCGCAGTAAAATACATCGCCATCTCCGACTTCTCGTAAACATAAGTCTTACGTTGGCGATAAATTTATCAGTAATTTCGCCAAATTTACGCACTTGAACATATGATGGCGTGTTTGACAACAGCGGCCGTTTCTAGTTTTGCCGGTTATGCAACTATCAGCTTCTGAGTGCTCGGCGCACGACGACAGAAGGCGCCTTGTATTAGAGTAACTTTGTTTGCTCGCCTTAGACGAACGTTACAGTACGCGGCGTTCATCTGTCATTGGAAGAAGTCGTTGGCACGGGGCAGTCTAGGACAAGGCTAGCTGTCGGTCAGGCGGGAGACTGCCGACGTCGAGCTGAGCGTAAGCAAATGCGAAAGCACAGTTTGAAAAACTCTACCTACGTTATATAAACACACACACACATACACACATACATTCTTATACACAGAGATACACAGCTAATTCTTATACATGGTCTGACACGTGCTGCTTGTGGCGCACCGGACGCATACATCTGACGTGCTTGCCGACATCGCTATCTTTCTACCATGAATAAGAGCTTTCTCTTAAACACATTATCTACTTGCCACTTGGCCTGTTTTTGGCTTGCTAACGCTCGCTCTGCTTTATTCACTGCCTCCCTAAACTGAACTTCTTTCTGGGGACCACTTACTTTTGGTCACTTAGCACTGGCGAGGGCAGTATCAGCGGTGCTTCGCGCCCGGGCCACACTTAGCTCGTCCGGCCTCAGGCCGACGCACTCCTCTCATGTTGTGTTCACAGCTAGCCTAATTAAAAATCAATAATTAAAAGTAACACGTCCGGCGGAAGTTTAACGTGATATTGAAACCAACCACTCAGTCAGCTAGGACTCACTGAAATAACGTCGTTTCAGAAATGCCCCTGTCGAGTGACCTCGTTGCTGTCTAGCTAGTTACTATCGCTTCTGTCGAAGCAAGGGCTACCAGAGCGAATTTTCTATTTCATTGTATAGCAGGACAGAAATAGAGGAGAGTGCTAGCAAAACGGATGTTGAAATTGGAAGGACATCTATCGACGTGTCGAGGAGGAAAAAAGGTCATCACAACCTGGAAACTCTGGCACAAGGCATACGAATACATTTGTCGCCCACCGTTGGTAACATCGTATAGAAGAAAAAGCCGACAAAGATGACGTTTAGTTTGTACACCGTTAATTAAATAAATAAAAACGGTACGCATTTTAATTATTTTCAACGCATACAAATATGCACGTGTGTATATATATAGAGTACGTTAAACTGCTTTTTTACCTTGACTCGAGCAAACTGTACAGGTAGGCAAACGCGAGGTGTTTAACTAAAGACACTCTTTTTCCGTCGTTTCTATTTGTTAGCTTTTGTTACATAGGGCAACTGCATACACTGGAAAGGGCAAATCCTTAAACTTCAACCACTAAAATATTAAGGAAAAATAAAGCAAAATCTATTGAGGCTGCTAGCTTTTCTAGATCAACGGCAAGCTTGAGAGAATGCTATGTGGAGAACGTACGAGCGAATCTACAGGCAGTCGTCAATGGCTTAATGAGGTAGATCGCCTTAAGACGGCGTTCGTATCCAGTAACATACGTACGACTCCAAAAGCCTGATGAAACTGATGGATCAGGCGTTCGATGATTTCTGCGCGCCGCGATTGCGGCAAGCGCAAAAGTGGTGCGTGACGTCAAATTCGAAGACCAACACAGGACTTACAGGACTGCAAAGTATATCCCGATCGATTTCCTGAAGTTGATATATCGTACAGCCCCGTGTGGTCTTTACAGCGCCTCGCTGTCAAATAGGTACTGCTAGAGTGTACTGTCGTCAATGGGTGTACACTCGTATTTCCCACGAGTATTTAGAAATATTTCTAGCTAAGCCGCCATAACGAATCGCTAGCTGTTTGTCCTCGGATAAAATTGGCTACCCGATAAGAGCTAGCATTGGAAGGGCCGAGGCATGATCGTAACCGCGGCTTAAATCATGACGATGTTTTTTCTGTGCAACTGAATGTTACACATCTGTAAATTGTTATCTTATGCATCTAGGTCGATGTAGGAGCTACGCTAAGATATCAACCTTAAAGCGACTGTAAAGTCTACGAATCCTTATCCCAGATGTTTTCTACAAGCTGACGAAACGAAATGGACTCATGGATTGCCACTCCGGCCTGAGTGTAACAGATTTTACGAGGACATTTACGTACTCAGCTTCAAAGTACTCGTATAATAGACATATAGTCAGCTGTCTCAATCGAACAATTTTTCGATCATTTTAGCAGTTGTTAATGATTTCCTTTGATGGCAGGAAAACAGATCTTCTCTATCATCTCAGTAACAATTGGAAGCAGCTACTATTTAGTCTGTATGCAAAATACAATCTTTATATAAGATCCCTCTCGCAAAGCGCTCGTACCGAATGAGAGTAAATGTGTCGCACATACTGAAATATATAAAAGCAGTTACTTCGTATACTTGAACTCGTGAATTTGTAATAAGCTGATGTTACTATATATCGACAAGTGGGGGAAAAAAGAAATTTCTGTCTTATCACATCTGGCATAAAAGCCAAGAATTTAGGGGTTATAGACACGCAGCTTACTGACTAGGCGGTGCGAGCCATGCATGAAGACGCCTTTATACACGATCCCGTTGTTCATTACCTTACCAAGAAGACGTTTACAGCGCTTCCTGGTTTCCACTTATTTGACCAGCTAATTAAGGATATATATATATATTTTTTTTTTGCGAACTCAATTATTAACACTGATAAAAGCTGTTTTACTTGACACAAGTCACATAGAACCATCCGGTATGATATTTGTCATTGAAAATGATTTTTCGTCGTTATCTGTGACTCGCTCGTTTCTATAAAGGTCGACGGGTATACTTCGCCGGAATAATGATTATATAAGATATAAAATTTTAAACACACATTTAAGACAAGCAATGAATGTGTGAATTTGAAAATAGGAAACTTTCAGTTGTTATTATAGCATTCCCACTAATTTTTTAAATATTTAATCCATAGAATCACTTTTGCTTTCTTACCTACTCTCTATGCTGAATTATATAAATTAGGTGTATGATCGAAACTGATGATGACTGAGGAGTGTAATCGTGCATAGAACAAAAAGAACCACCACCTCGATGAGCTTGCGGGTGTATTGCTTAGTTAACCCACTCGTAACATCGGGTCACTAGCCCCAGACTCACTTTCTTCGTCGGAACTAGTTAGATAAAGTATTTCACCATGATACACGAACCCAAACGCACTCAAACACAGACCCACCGGTTCATTTATTGTAGCTATCTCGATGATCAGTTTTTCTTGTAGGGTTGTGGGAAGGTTGTTATATGGCCCCTTGCAATCCCCCAGTGAGGAATAGTCGAGTGAGTCCGCAGGATGCGACCCGGTGCCGGCCTTTACTCTAATTACATTAGCGACCGATTCCAAGCAACTGACGTGATTCCGTTCAAACGTGACGGGAAAAGGGGAAGGAGGCGGGGGGGGGGGGGGTAAGAACAAATGTGTTATAAAAACTAGGAAAGCAGCGATCGTTATATACGTAGCATATATAATAAAGTGTGAGTGTTAACCAATCTTTTTTTGGCTCATGTTGAGCTTTGATACTTAGTAATTAAAATACTATTATTCATGTACATGGTAACAGGTATGAATAGCACAAGTAAAGTGACGCCCCAGATTATAATAACTTGATAATAATATAATCTGAAAGATTGATAGCACATTATCCATACCGCACGTACTGCCACACTTGAAGGGCAATATAATAAAGAAATAGTTTTACAGGCATAAAAAAATGTTACAGTTCAAGCACCACCATTCTAACGGGAAACCTAGGCCTCTTTTATTCAGTAGAGAGCAACCCGTATTTGGAAAGCATCTGATGAACTCGTTTTCGAAATAAATATTTAGTAACAAGGTCGATAAGAAAAGAGCCTGATCCAACAAACTGTTTAAACATGTGTTAACATTGACTTTCAGTTGTCTATTGATTAAAAGAACGTTCTCTTCCAACTGTTTAATGTCGTCAAACCTTGGAGCGATTGTGCTAACTTGAAAAAAAAAGAGTAAACGTACTTAAGGCGTCTAGTAATTACGTACTAATGCTAAATATATTTAGTTTATGGGAAACATTGCCAGGCATTTTCCGAAACAGCTGATCACACTGCCAGCACCCACCTATATTCACAGAATATTGTATACCATGTGTAAGTATTAGCATGATGAGCAATGTCTTTTAATAAATTTCCTCGAATCTTTCCTCTCATCCCTCCCATAATAAGAACAGCAACACTTATGAAAACAGAGCGTTATCGCAGGCAACGCACAGCTAGCGTCCGTAGCATTGAGCAATCGATCTATATGAATACATTTCCTGGCTGGGGCGAACGATCAACAAACGAGTAGCGGTCAGTAACTACAAGTTTATGCGTCCTCCATGGTCAATTGCCGCGAGGAGGCCATAAGGGGTCCGTGCCTCCGTGCGGGGTTCCCCAAACGGCAATAAAGGGAGTTTGGATGTTGGGGCTCAGCGAGAAGTACTTGCATGTTCATGTGTATCTGTGCTGTATCGCAGACACTTTCTGTAATTACCATTAATTCAGAATTCTTTTCTTTCCACACTTCTTTCTTTGCTATGTGCCCTTGGGTTTTGTTTTTTTTTTCCATTTACCTTTGCCACCCTCTGGCTAGTTCTTCAGCTTCCGCTAAACAGTAATGTGCGAACCACCGGCAGGAGTCGCATCAACGCTAGTTTTCTTCTTGCGGTTCTTCATTTATTCGTCAATCGTATGCACACTGCCTGGAACTGTACTTGCTCAAGTACGCCATATCTCTTCCTGTAGCACAGCAAAATAGCTCTAGTCTGACTTGAAGCCAGATCTGGCTCAGTAGCGTTCGCTAGCCGGCATGACGATTCAGGGCGAGTCTGATGGCCAATTCAGTCAACCTTTCTAGTTGCACCGAATTTCGTTAAGTTACGTTGAAGCATCGTCGCTCCGAGAGGGCAGCGATGCTTTCTACGCGTTCGTTCTCCCGAAAATTACTCGGCCACGATACACTACGGAAAATAAAGAACTTTTTTGAGATACTGCTTTCATTCCTTTTATAACCTAAGCTTCGAACACGCACAGTCGTGCACGGACGTGCGTCTCGCTTCGCTGAAATGTACTCGATAGCACATATAAAGCTACTCTAAATAAAATTCGTTACAACAAATGTGATTTATAATGTACAACGAGATCTTTCGGCTCGACAGTGGCTTCATTAGATACGCCATGCGTAGGCTGCAATACCATTAAGCTTTTCAGTTATGTTTTCCTATTATTAAATGTTGACCCGTTCTTGTTAGCTGCGATAATAAGAGTATGAGCGAGCTTAAAAATAGCATCCATCATAATCTCATGTCACTCATTAAATATATACAGCGTCTGCTAAAATCAAGCACCCACTTCTGTTTAATTAACGTTACACGTACCACCCCGCGCGCCCCCCCCAATTCCAATGCACCTCTCATCGATGCTTCTTCGCAGTTTAAACTTAAATGTCGTTCATTTGAATAGTCATCGTTTAGTAAGTATTTGCAGAAAAAAAAGCTGATCCTCTTTCGATGAGTTCTGCATTTTTTAAAGCAAAGTAATTTATGGACTTTTTGGTAGAGTTACATTAGGAAACAAAGAAAAATATAATTTAGGTTAAGCATAGGGAGGACTTCCGAGATTTGTTGACCTAATTATACTTTCACGCCAATTTGCTTAGAGAGCAAAGCACTTCGCTGCAAGAAACGCAAGATTGATCTTTATCCACTACGATGCTCTGCTGCAGTCGTCGATGTGTCGCTTATGTCCTATGGTGTCATCTAATAACTCAGAACGTCAACCGCCACATCGCGTGCAGCGTGCTCAGTTCACGCTTAAGCGTGTTAACATATATATATATATATATGCATATCAGGAAAAATCTGCCACGCCCAGATAATCGAAAAACGGGAAAATATCAAAGAATTTTCAAAGGAGAAATTCTCAGTAATTACCGTAGCCGTCCTTCCTTCGACGACGTTACCCGTGAAAGATCAGCCAACGTATAGGACGTACGTACAATAAACGTCATCAGAACACCATCATTATAATTCTTACAAAAGCGAGGTGTGGCATCTAATTTTTTCCTACATTTTTCTTGTGCCTTGCTTCTAGAACTGCATCTAAACAAAAAGTAATTATTAGACGCGATTACAGCTAATTCGGCAACTAAAACCGCTTACAGGCTCATTTCAAGATGTACGAACGCCTTTTTGATAAAGGCACGACCGAACAAGCCGTCGTTGACATGGCGGGACTTGTCAAGCTCTCGCTCAATCACGCTCCATACATAGTAATATAACGAATTCGAGTTTGGGACAAAATATACTTTCAAACAGCCGACTTTTCGCTGGTCAGTTAGCATTAGCGGGTGCATCATAGTCTTGTTAAGCTTCAGCTATTTGTGGTTATGGAACAGCTTGCAGTTAGAACATTCAGGTAAACTACGTTGATGGTACCTTCGCCCTTCTGGAAGAATTATTATAGCATGGCGTCTCCTTTTCTAAACTCTTACACTTAGATCATGAACATTAGCTGGAACTTTTTTTTGCTTAAAAAAGGCACATCGTCTGAATCATCAGCCACCCGATGATAAAAATCTTCTGTTCAAGAAAAATTAAAAACGAACTGCTGCTTCATTTTTGTGAGAGTTAAGTAGCAAACGACACCGATTGTATCTTTCGTTGTCGCTCCGTTCAGACCGAAAGAAATAACTACTGATCTTTGCATGAATTCCGAAAATGACGTATTGTTTTTGTTTCGTTCTGGAAAAACTGGCTTTTCTCTGGTACAAAAAGTAGGTGGATAAACGTATGCCCTCTACAACCAACAGTCTGCCAAATTTTACCCGACTTAAAACTTTGCACCTTGTATATGTATATATATATATATACATATACAGAGTATCAAGGCCTATTTGGTCCTGTGCCCAAGCTTGCCGTGCTCGTCAAAAATGTGTCGAGCGCACACGTTATTCCATTTTCTTACTAGATCTGCTATTTTCCCAAATTCCTGAAAAGCGGTTATTGAATGTTGTGATCTGTATAATTTTAGGCCCAAGTATCAAACATTGAAGTTCTTATTCTGCGTACACTGCTTAAGATTTTAACATTAAACCTATCGACACTTCTTGCACGCCGACCCTGACTATGTCTGGACAAACTAAGCGATGTCTAAAAAATTGTAATTGAACACAGATCTCCGGCGGCGTGAAGTTCGATGACGACGTGACGCGTATTTGTGTGTGTCTCCCTATTTCGATCGAATAACCCATAACTGCGTATTCTTTCTCTTATATTCTGGCCAATATCAATCTTACACTATCCATTGAACTTGACAGACTGGCAAATATGTTGACAAATATACTGCTCGCTTGACCATGGGTACATCATAACACGTATCCTTGGACCATCCGCCATTGATAAATATCTTTCTTTTAGTCAATTGTCTGCTGGCCGGTAACTTCAGGACATAGCTATGTAGTACAAAATAAGGTCATCAGTGTAGCTTTTTGCGTTACTTCTCCATATTACATCCGACATTTATGCTTCTATACGTTTCCGTATTCTGCTTCCGCAAACACCACTCACTCTCTTTTTTATTTCCCTTTCTTTTTCTAACTTCTTTCTTTTTTATCGCGGCTCGTTGATACGTGACGGGTGCGCGTCTGAACCCCCAACCACTTATAATATATGCCCAACCGTTTCTCAATGGATTGTGCACTGTGAAGAACTAAAGAAAATACAGGATCGGAAAAAAATAAAAGAAGAAAACGACAATTCGAAACGCGTGCGCCATGAAGAGAAGCTTGCGCCTGGACCGGCTGCCAGGGCAGTCAATGCGTCGAGCGTTGAGGAGCTTGGACCTAGGGTCCTGCGGAATTAGATAGCAAGCAAAATTGTACATAGGTGACTACATAAATTGATTGATATGCTATGAAGGCTTGGTTGTGGACAAAAGGGAAAATTTCGACATTTTTAAGAAAGGGGACCAGCGAAAGAATTGCATCTCCTTAATTCAACTGTTTAAAATGCTCATCTTTGTCTCGCACATGCTTGCCATGAAGTTTTTACTGCAGAGACTCTTGCTTGTCTTTTCTACCTTGAAGTATCACAACGGGAGGAGTGTGATGAAGATGGAGATTTGTTTTCAACAAAGAGAATTAGGTTACGTCGAAGCAAACGATAAAGAGTGTAAACGGTGTTGAAAGGTAGGGAAAACATAGGTAAAAGATGCGCAGGAGGCAAGTAAAGGTAAGCTATCTGCTTATCTCGCTGCGTTTCCTTACATCTTTCCCACGATGCATGTTGAATTTTTTCATCTAGAAGACAATAGGTTATTAGAATTGGTCCTTAGTACTGCTCCTTAGGCATCTTCGTTCTCGTGTTTGAATTTTGAAAGCATAGGTTGCACATCGTATCGGCATCCAAATCGAACTGAAACCAAATTAAATATGTGTAATGCTGTGAGTAATGTAATTCTAACGAAAGCGCCTCTGTTTTGTTCGGTATCAACAATGGTACGGGCCATTACCAATCAGCCTCTCTGTATTGTGTGCGATATAAACCCTAAAGACGTCCAGTCTCACAGAGATATTTGCATAAGATCAAGGCGCACACATACTTTAATTTACTTTAAGTACGGGCAAACGGAGAATGATACTGCCAGGCGGTCATAACTCGTCATCGCAGGAAAACTAATTTAAAAAAGCGTATCGTTTCTTTATGTCGGCAGCAGCAGCTCTTGCGACACTGCAGTCAGATGACGTGTATGGACCGAATGCTCCTAGACTCGTAGAACTGCATGAATGTAAGCAAATTCAGTGCGGATGCGACCGCGTCAACCCCGTCGGCGCACGCTGGCCAGTGTATCGGCTGAAGGCTATAACGTACCGACATGAATGGGATATCCTCGCCTGTGCCGACACTTGTTCCACCCCATGCCCCCCACCTCTGTGCCGCTGTTTCGGTCAGGTATCAGGAGGGGTAGCGGTACAAAGAAAGACACTACCGGGGCTACCATGATCTTGGTCTTGTCTATGTCGCACTATCGAACTAGTCGCGACTGATAGAGTAGAGCGTAACAATACTGTGCTATTCTTTCGTTTTGACCTAAAAGGAACGAGGGAATTAGTGCAAATGACCTTGCACGCATGTCTCATTGCTTCACACGGTAGCAATGGGAACGGGTAGACTGGCGACACTCGAGTCGGTTCCGCGGTGACATTCTTATAAAACACTGATGCTACCACTGCTACTGGGTCCGCCGCTGGCTCGTGAATGCACATAGAAGCCTGAGGCTGAAATACTTATGGGGAATCGTGAAGTATTCAACTGGAACGAGGTTGGCGTACGACGAAAGGAAGACGAAAGCAAGGCTGTCTCTGAGGCAGTAACGGCAGATGTTTAAGTTAAACAGTCGCTATAAAAACGGGGAGTTAGTGCTCGTTTAGCCTGATTTTATTTGTCCTTATGACCTACCATTACATTTGCGGCCGAAGTGGATTTGACTGTCGAATTCATCTTGCACTAGTAAGGTGTCGAATGCAAGCTGGGGCAATCCACTAAGGACACATGGTGAAAGTTCCACAGGTTTTTAAAAGACTCGTGGGAATTACTCTGCAAAGTCCAAGCTAAAGCTGGATGGTTATATTTTGCAGAGCTTTAAGGACCAGTAAGACGAACGACTTGTTCCTCGTATGGTTACCTCTGCTTAATGATGAATGAGCACATCAATCACACGCAAGCCACTGAGGGATTTCATCATATGATGAAAAATGTTCATAGCAGCATGCATCTTTACTGACGAAAACATTTGTTATCAAATCGAGTCAAATACATTTCGATTGTTTTCCTATGAATTCGGTCGCGCTTCATTGCGCTACGGTACTTCATGCAAAGCTAGCAAGAAGGCATGTTATCCAAATGAATTTTATCAGGTAAACGTTGTGAGGCCGTACCTCGTATGTACTATGTTTCCAGAGCAAGTAAGCACGTGAGGCCGGGCTAGAAGTGATTTCCTTCGCATAACCAGGACACACAGCGTGGGAAATCGCCAGCTGTATCCGAACGCCTCTTCCAGCTCAGATTCTCTGTCGTTCACTTAGCGCAGCACGCCCTTTTTGCCGCTTCGAGTTAGCGTCGTTCTCAAATCCTTATCATTTATTGGCGATTTTCACCCATCGATTCGATCCGTTAATAATTACATTACATTATTGACTATGTGAGAATAATGACGCGAAGAAAATGCTTGGGTTCTTTTGCTCGAATCAATGTCACAGCTTCGAAAGTGGTGGGCGTACTCGCAGGTCCATGCGGTCGCATGCGGGCCGTGCATCCAAAATTAGTTGTCTATAGCGTCTGCTCTCCGTTCATAACTTGTTTGACATGTGTAAACCTTTAGAATGCTTCAAAGGCTTTATTTATTTTTCATTGTCGTGAAAAAGACGTTCGAAAAGGAAAGGATTGTACCAAATGCCCTCGTTGGTGCCGACGAATCCTTGATTCCGATGCATCGGTTATGTTCGCAACTCTTGCCAAAGTCAATGGTTTGCTGAGCATGCAAGTATTGCTCGTGACGCCAGATGCGCCGCCTGCATCTGTTATTAACCCATTGTAGCTGTTGAAATGGGTCCACTGCACGAGATTCCAATAGTACGCCCTATTTCAAATACCCGTTTATGCGATATCAATTCAGTGGCTCAAATTGTGTCGTTCGAGTACGTATACAGATTAAAGCTCATGTCCAATACATTTGGTAAACATACGGAATGATATGGAGACTGTCGATAAAACACGTCCCTGCCTTACGATTACAATAATGTTTGTGGATATTCAGTGAGATACTGCGTTGTATAATACGAAGAGAGACCTCTGGTAAGAACAGGCACCAGCGTATACTAATATTGCTAAGGAAAAAAAACTTGACTAACTTAAAAACCTCTACTGTATATATAGTAATGTGCAGTTGACTTTTATAGATGCAACAATTGTGCAGGACCCCACAGACTGCTACAAGCCTATTATAGCTTTGATAAACCTGTGCACAAAATGAAATATCCCTATATGCCTATATATATATTTCATATATATATATATATATATATATATATGAAATAACATTGCCAGAATAGCAGAAATACACACGATAGATTGCTATTAAGTTAAAAAAGTGCTAGGTTTAGCATTTTTTGGAACTTTTATTTCTAGATAATAGCATCGTCGATAAAATCCAAATAGTTGTTATCATCCGTTCGACTCGTAGCGCCAGTACACGTTCTTTTCTATCATGCATAGAGCACAGGTAAGCTGTATGGTTGTGGAATAATTCATAGGCTTGCCATATCACGCTTAGAGCTCTTCGTGGCCTCATATATATATATATATATATATATATGTACTTATATATGTATAGCCGATCACAAAATACCTACGCGTGTTTATGATCCCTAGTTCGATCTTTAAGAATATGCTAGCAGAAGAGGCCTTTGTTGTAAGTATGCGGAGCTGGATATATTACTCACGTATTATAGACTCCGTATAAAAGTTCTAATTGCCATGCAAATCAGATATCAATGCCAGTCATTGCCACATAAATGATCGCCTATCCGGCCAAACAAGATACACCGTTCAATTGGTTAGACATAGGACGATCAAACTGTTAAGAATTAGCGTTAGGCGTTGGAGCTGAATGGTAAACGTAAACAATGGTAGCAACATCAGTACATATGGTGCCATAGCCTATGGATGCAGTACAGCAAACATAGTGAAAACTTGGGTAACCAAGATAAGGCCCGTTCTACCAAGGCAAAAGAGACAATTTGGCGGATGAGACAGGGAGAAGGGGCAGGTAACGTTTCTTTGAAACTGATCTCTTATGCGCCCCCAGGGGCCTTCGTACACCCACGATAATACTGTGCAACGAACTTGGTCTAGTGCGGAAGATGCTTTTAACTCGTCATTCTCCAGTTAGTCACCATTACTGATCGAATGAAACGGCAAAAAATATAGAGTCTTTCCCAGTTACCTTCATGTGAACTAACGTTAAGAGAAAAAGCTAAAGGAAGCGATTTACCTCTAGCTGAATACAAATACGCTAGAAATCGTCGCGTGCGCTTATTGCAGGTAGACACACGTTGATCTACGCGCACGTATCAGAATTTACGGATCGTCTGTATAAAGGCTGGCGCATCGTTGATTCCCTGATGGAACGAAATCGTATAGCCTGATCAGATCGGCGCCAAGACTAGCTCTTTCTCATTCTTGTACTATACAAAACAAGAAATTAGGAAAGAATAGAGCATTGGAACATGTACCAACGTTATTCTTAGTCTTTATCGTCTGCTCTTCTAGTGCTATTCAACGCCTCAATTAGCGGCCATAAACAAGTTGCTATTGTTCGAGTCAGACGCCGAGTAGAGTACTTCATTTTGAGACGAAGTCTTAATTTCACAATTCATGCTACACTGTTTGTTCTGTAATTTTGGATTCCGCAACGAGTCTTTTATCGTTTTCATTTTGGTACAGCAACGACTGGTTAGAAAAATAAAGCACGTATAACTTAATTGCCTAAAATTAATTCGTCGGAGATTTACCCGCTTATCGCGACGCTCACGTCGAATCGTTTGTAATGTTATGTTTGCCCACTTGTTATACGGGGGCATGTAGAGGGAACGGATTATACTTTACGAGATGCCGTACGATTTTTTTTTGTCTATCCCTAAAAATAGGATATTAGTTGAATTTCATTAACTGTTTGTCCTTGTCATTGTGGACCTATCGATATTGCTGTACCTGAAAATCCCGTTCTGAACGATTGTTTTCCATCCGGGTTTAGAAATTGCGCACTTGACCTAAATCTAGAAAGCTAATAAATGCACCTTCTGATTCGATTTTTCTGTAGTTGAATATTAAACCTAAGACAGTTTGCTTTAGATGAGACGATACCTTAGAACTTTAATAAGGCCTAGTTCAAAACAGTGTCCGAATTCCTGCTTGAGTATGTAAAGTAGCGTATCATTATTGACCCAGTGAGAAGCTGTAATAGTCTACTTTCTACCTAGACAATTTGCAATATAGAAAAATAATTCAATTGCCAAGTATATTTAAAGTTTAACTATCCTACTTGTATTTTTTTCGCGAATGAAAATGGTTTACGTTAAGGCTAATCGCGTAAATGCTAGAAAGTCGCTCATCGCACTGTGGAAATGTGTAATACAAGGTGTCGTAAGGTGTCTTTCTTCGGCGTAATACTTTATCTGGCGACGCGACCCTCAAGTTTGCCCCAAATTTCATGATCGGCACATAGTACGGACGGTTAGATAAAAACGTAAATCATGTGTTTTTCTTTATGGGCTTTTAGAGTGTATGTTTTCTGCGAGGCCTACGTTATGTGCTTCGAAGTGTTACTCTGCGGAAATACATTATGATTTTGCTTATCACTTGTTAGTACATCTGATATTGCTTTCAAATACTCGCAAAGATACAAAATATCGTTTTCGCCAAAAAGGTACTGCGAACAGAACATCCCTGGCACATAACCTACGATATAGTCGAGTGGTGACGCGAGCAAATTTTTCAGAGGCATTTTGTTTGCGTTAAAAGAAAAAAAAAAGCATACACGCGCGTAAATGAGTATTTAAGCACGGAAAGCTTTTTTTTTTTTCCGAGTGTAACGTTTGAACATGTAGCAGAGTACCTGAAGCCGGCTTTTAACAGATTCATACTTTTCATCTGGAGAGAGATCGCAGCAGAAGCTGAAAATAGTTGACATATGATTCATTGCTGCAGACTGCAGTATCCAGTTGAATGTTACCCGTGCTAAGCATGGCTTACACTGAAATTTTCACAGTTTGCATATATATATAGGTGTGGTCCTATGGATAGCATGTCGTACTAACCGTGTTAAAATTTCTACACTACATTGGTAATTAAACTTTAACCAATTAATTAATAACTATAAAATTTTCTGTTATGTTCAATACATGGTCCGTTGATAGCATTTAGCTAGAGAGCAGCGCCGCCAATAAGGTTTTCTTTTCTTTTCTCGTATAGAATGTAGGAATACGCAGATCTAGGGCCAGAGGATTGAACGCTCATACTTAAATAAATACACGTACCGTATGCTCGACGTAAGCTTTTCGCAACCTATTCAAAAGCGACATGTTGAACATGTTTACGAAGCTGCATCCTACGTTATATTTCGTTTTACATAGTGTAGAGATGTGCCATTTCCTGATGAACACCATATACGTATGTGAAGTGCTTCTGGAATACCCAGCAATTTTCTATCACTGTTATACCCATACAACCTAATGACGTTGGAAGCGTGCAACAAACATATTCAAGTTAAACGCTAGAAGAGTAAACCATAAAAAATCAAACACTTAATATCACCACTCGTATGCGCACTCGTAAGAAAGTTGGCCTAAGACTTTTACAAACGGGTAGAATATGCAAATAACGAAAGCGGTCATTACGGCGTCGTCATCTTATACAAAATACTTCATAACTGGAAAAAATACTGCTTTACTTGGAACTAGAGCTTCAGCTACTTGATCCTCTCTCTTTGAAGTGAGCGCCGCCAGTAATTTGAAAAGAACGAAAGGAATAACTACCGCGGCCGCTGTAGGTGTCAGGTAAGGTTACCGGTAAAGGATCTTGCCAACCTAATAACTTCACTGGCCAATCTAGGGGTCAAGATAGTGCCCCATTACGACCATTCCTACGAGGATGCTTACATCTACAGAAGGCTATTACGTGGATGAGAGGTCCCGCGTGGTTATGCGTGACGAGGGGTGCTAATTTAGATTATTGGATGGTGCATCGCCTATGAATGGATTCTAGGGTTAGTGACTCTGTTGAAAGAGCATTCGGTGCTCATAACAAAAGTGCTTTCGCGTTGCACACTGAGTAAGCTGCCGCAATATTAATACGAAACCTATTATATAACCTCGCAATAAATTTGACCATTTGTAAAAATACCGAAGACTGTATATTCGAACGTTATCATACTGCCATCGCTATCGAAAGGTATATGTTTAATTATAAAAACAATAACTTCTTTTAAAAACTGCTCTTTTTTTGACTAGATCTAATGTCAAAGAAGTGACGATAGGTTTAATGTTAATATTGTGCCTTAACATGGGATTAGAATACCGCTACGTAACAAAAAAACCTCTAAAGTATCCGAAATACACAGTTGTAAATACCTATTTTATATAATTAACGATGAACGAAGTCAGATTTTGGAGGACGACCTATATATAAACCTAATTAACGACAAACATGGACGCATTAGAACCTATGTTGTGTGTTAACCAAAGTGACTAGATTCTCCTCTAAAACAGTGAAATTGTTATGATTTAAAGTGTGACGAAAAAAGTTAGAAAAAATCGCATATCATTCTTGTGAGATTTGTTATATTTTTAAAAATAATGAAAGCTCGTTGCTTGTTGCGTCATCACAGAGTGCATAACTTCATCTAAAGGTACTAATGTCTGTGTATCCTCATGGCGACCAGCTAAAATTGAAAATTTTGCTTTGGTCCCTAACAAAAAATCCTAACAACAGAAGATCATTCGACAAAATTGCTTACGCGTACACAATAATATCTGCATTAAAAAAAAAAAATGTGTGGGTTTTATGTCTGCCACCCAAGCGGTTATGCATCGTTTCAGAGAGATATTTATAAAAAAAAAACCTTGCTCATCTCAGTTACAACTTCAATTCTGAACGAAAGTTTGTTTCAAGATTTCCCGGTACGATTCTGCGAACGGCTTCTTGATAGAGACGGTAGTAGAAAAGTCGTTTTTGCCATGTCGAAACTAGTTCGGCCTCCGTTCAATAACATACATAGTCATTTTCCGGCCACTGATTATGATTGCCTGTTCCAAAATGCGTTGCTATAAGTGACGAAAATAGTCCTTTTGCCAGCAGCCCATCCGATCCCCAAGCGATAGTTTCTTCTGAATTGGCATTTTCCTTATAATATTCAGCGCTAAAGACACCTTTCCACACACACACATGACTGCAGGTACGCTTAAGGCTTAACTGACTTAACTTTATCTTTTAGTCCTTAACTTAGTCCTTAACAAGCAAGCGAAAAATGTTGCATTTTAGAAGCAACGCTATACAATTTCATTCGCTTCTTGTCAGAGCACGAAGAACATGTCAGTAGATTTCTTTTTCCCAGGTGATTCTGTCTCTTTGCAATAAAAGTACCAAGTATATACAAGCGATAAAAATGTATACGAATGTTTTCCATAACGGAACCGATTTTAGCCCCATTTTGCTATAGTGTTGTTTAAAATTATAAAGCTTGTTTTAATAGTGATGCTCAATTGATCAGTACGGTCGGATTATGCTTCTTTGCTTCACACCTCGTATACGTACGTTTATTAGCTTCGTTTGGAGAAAACAAGGCGTTATATAAGACCGAAATGTATCTTATATAACGCCTGCACATTTTGGCTTACTGATATAGACACGCTTGTTGTCAACTTACACCTTTACACAGCTACAAGTTGGAATTCATATAGCGATGAATCGCTAGATCCGTCTTCAGTTGATGGCCTGGCTTTTATTCCTACAATACCTTAGTATGCCTTACAGGCGTAGCTCGATTCGATGAAAGATAGGCGATCCAAAATTAGATACCACCATTTCGAGTTTGGAAAAAGAACATCACTGTAACCTCGCGCTGCTCAAATGTGTTCCCAGAACATTTTTAAGGTCGTGGACGATGCTATAATCTATTGAATTTCGAACGAACTCAACTATCACAAAAAGTGTTTTACTGTTACTGCTGATAGTATTATTATATAAAAAGGGTAATATGTTTCAGCTGATATTATGTAACTGTCGAACTAGTATAATTAATCGAGGTAGAACGAACCCTGGCAGTGCTTATAATTCGTCTCTGGTTCCCTTCCGCTGTAACGCTTCCTCTTTGCCGCTTTTTGTTCGTTGCTCGCTGTAACTTTCGCAGCGGGTATATTTCCCTGATAGTCGTTGAAACTACTGCTGCTGCTGCTGCTGCTGCCGCCGCTAGTCTCTCGTCAGCCGCAAAACGCGGTCAACACACGCCTTTAGCTTCTCGCAGATACTGCTACCCAGTAAGGATCAAAGTGCGTTGTCCATCTTTCAGACCGCAGTGGCCCGCCCACGTATCAGCTCGCAGGCCAGCATCAAGCTGACAGGGCCTACACCAGCAGTTGCACGGTTGGGCCGCTGAACATCCCGGCGGTGTAACTGCTGACCGGCGGCGCCACCCGCGCGCCAAGACCAATTTCTACCACCCTGTACCCCACATCTGACAGTAGAGTGGCCTGGCCTTTTTCCCCCTCACAAGACGACCTCTCCTGAAGGCTCTTCCCCGAGGATTGTCGGTTAAAGCGCTGTCGGCGCTCCCTCTAACGTACTAGGTCGCATGAAGTGCTGTTTAGCGGCGTCAGCGTTTTGTGGGACGAACGTCGCCGACTTATGATCACTACTGACGCTCCACAGTCGGGGCTCTGGACAGCGGCACTGAAGGAAGGCGACTGGCGGCGGAGATAGGGTAGTCACCCCTTGAGGTTGGCCCGTGCCGCGCTCGTTGTCCCCACGTTGCTACGGCCGCCGCCCCCAAGTTCGTCTCACCCGCGACTAAGCTTATCCTTCAGTCTAAAAGGTGCATTACAATGGGTACCTGCTAAGTGTCATTGACCATCAATCTTCTCTCCGGCCGGCCTGTGCCGGCAGTTCTTTGGTCACCAGCATAAGCACTCCTCATTGCCAAACAAGCAACCGATCGACCGACCGCTAGACCCCACCGATCCCCACTAACACCTGCCGGCGACGCAAAGGTCCACTCAAACGGCAGCACCCGTGGCTAGGGTGCCGCCACTAGCAGCAAACTCGTCTCGTCCATAACTGCTTCTGCTATAGGCCAACGGTGGAAATGCCATGGCCGTCGCGAGGGACATCTATGTATACTCGGTTACTTCAGTCCTGCCTCCGTCTTTTGCACCCCCCGCTCTGCCTATCTGTCGTCCCCTAAGACCCACGTTCCCCTTTGCTCTCTGTTTCCTTTTCGCTGCGTCTCGATTGCTCTGTCATCCTGTCTGCTTGGATAGAGCTGCTGAGCTGCTAATGGACATTCGGCCCCGACGCAGACTCATGTCGGGGCGTCGCGGAGCTAGTCAGTCTCCTGTCGGCTGTCGGAGTTGCTCGGGAAATTGAGCATGAACGAGGCCTGCGCACTTTTAGGTAGTTTCGGTAGGTAATAATGGCAATATATCTAGGCAGTTTGTCGTATGTAGTAGTCGATAGGTTGGTGAGCCGGCCTGAGTCCGCCAGTACCGTGGTCGTTACCTGGGAAGCGCCGCAGTCATTTAGTATTTCAAACAGACTTGGTCTTCGTTACGATGCAGGGTTTGCCAGTGCGACACCGAACCAAACCACCAGGCCGGCACACAAATTTCGAGTGGCGCTTGTTTACTTATGTAAGTGTGTTAAGCTATTATGCGTGGGCAACTGAGACAAAATGGGTCTACAGTAGTGAATCACAATAGCGACTGCTGGCGTGAGTGACCTCTACATGAAGCCCAGTTATGGAATTTTATATCTCAGATGAAGCGTGATAATGACAATAATGAAATCTATCAAACATTAATTTTCCTCCGCCTGTTAAGTGAAAGATTACGAATATGCGCGTTTTATAGGCGAGATGATAACGGAAACGGAAAAAAACGGAGGTTATAAAAATGGGGAAAAACTTAGACGCATATGTACTCCAGACATCTCTAATACAAGCGCATGAAAGGGCTTTCAATCTAGTGAGTGTTTATGCACTGCACAGTTGTTAAAGAGGAGAAGTACGTGAAATGAGATGGGAGGAAAATGGGTACTCGATCAATAATAAAAAGCACGTTGGTAGCCCTCACGAAAATTGATGTAAGGCGTATGGCTAAATCTCAAAAATTTTGTCTTGTAGTAGCACTCTATGTCCACGAACGCTACCCGGGGCGCCAGGTACCCTCGAGGCAATTTGAAAATCTAGGGGTAATGACGCTACAGTGATTTTTATACTATGTCGCAAGAAGGCGGAGATGATAAATACGACGCTGGCAGGATACCCTAGGAACCTACGGAACCGTTACTTTAACACAGAACCAGTATACAATAGAAATTAAGAAACGGTAAGGAAGATTGCGTTGAATGAAATAAAGAATTTTTAAAAAGGATTTAAAAAAGTATGTCAAACATCTTCAATATATGCCATCTTGTACATATCGTCGTTACTAATTGACTATGATGCCGACACGAAGTAAGTATAATATATAAAAAACGTGGTATACGATATTTATCAATACCTCATCAGGTATCTAGCTAGACCTGAAGGCCTGTTGCGAAATTTGGCAGGGTGTGCGAACTCAGTTGATATTTAGTTAAACAGGGAATGTGAAAACCCCGTTTGAAATTAAACAGACCGCTATAAAGGCGACTCTTTTAGAGCTTCATTGGTCTTAAAAAGATTCAATATTTGGAAGATAAAAAGCAATCACTTTTGATAACCTATTATATAATGCTATTCAACGGTACGCGTGCCTAAAGTAGCACGCAACAGAAAGTTTGTCGTAAAATAACAAGGGATGCCCGATATGATTTGTTTCTTCAGACATACATAAATCTTTCCCTCCCCTTACTTTCTATTGCAAAGAGACGCAAAAATAAAGTACAACAACGGTATCAATGTATTTCTGCTGCTGTTCAGCCCCTAGAAATGCACAAAGCTGTCCAAAGTAGCGCACTGGCTATTGTGTTTCAATGGGTTAAATAGCTTCTACAGCTGCCGCAGCAGCATTCACCGTCGTGCATAATCCCTTTATCTCACCAGACGTAAACAGTATACACGAACACTCATTTTCTATGTATACACTGTTGCATGTATATCCCACTTAGACCCATTTTCCTGTTGCAAAAGTTTAATCATATACGAATTCATAGCAATTAGTCCCTCGTTAGTATCTTATTGTCTCGTCATTAGCATACTCACGTTAGTCGCTTCCACTCGCAAAAAAATGCACTACTTTGAGAACCGATTAGTACGACGCACTTCATGAAGTTAGTCGTTCGTGCATTGTTTTCGCTTTCGCCAAGGCGTGTGTATTGCCTGGTGGTATTGCTCTCCAACTGTGTCATCTTCATTGTCTTCATTCGAGGAAGACTCTCTGAGTGAATTGATTTTGTCAGCTCGGGAGGGTAGTAATAGGAGGCACCATTCTACCTTTGCCGAACTCCCTACTCGCTGCTCACTAGAATAGGACAGAGGCCCAAAAACAACGGAGACGTCTGCCCGTCAAACGTTCGTGTTCAGACAGCCAGTGGGGTGGCTTCCCTACTTTAAGCACCTTTTCTCTTTTTCACCAGCTTTGTTTCCGGCTTCTCGCCGGCCACGGTCGAGGAAATCCATTGCGGCCACTTCGAAATCCATGAAAGGCATGCGAGACCAGCGTACCTGTTTTGCATTCAGGGAACCGAGGCACAGCCGACGGCCGACTCATTGTCCTCGAATCTCCGCTTATTTCACAACGACGAGGAATGAGCTCCGGCCGTGGTGGGGCTCATAGCTCCGAAGGATCTATCTTGTTTCGTCCGCCATCGCCTCAACCGGTGCCTCCTCCACATTCTACTTGAACTGACTTGATGCTAATTTGCTTCCACGTACTCCCACCAGCTGCACTCTCGCCGCCGAGTTGCGCAATTCGGATTGAACTGGAGGCAAATTACCACCTCACCTCAATGCCGGTCGACATTCAGACGAGCAGACGGGGACCAAGCGGCTTGGCCTTACCGATGTTGGCTGAGGCACCTAGCAAGTTGAGTGGGGGGAACTAGAGAGCCGCGATTACTTGATACCCATCCGATCCTACCGTGGCGACTACTAGATCCACTAACAACATTCTAAAGAAGCAGCGACAACAAGGCTCGCAGATGAAACCACCAAAAAGCAGCCATCTGAGCTCACCGACACACATCGGCCAGTATCTCTCTGACAGTTCGCTTCCCACTCTCACTGCCCCCCTTAAATATCCGACTCCCTCGCCGAGTTTTGATCCCCGCCTTCACCAAAAACTGAGCCAGTTGCACGCACTCATCTTTGAGCTGGTGAGAAAGCAGGATTCGAAAGAAAAGAGGGAGAGCGGAAGGGATGCGCAAGTTAGGGTACTCCAGGGCAGTTAGAACCTGTGCGGGGCTCTTCAGAATCTTGTTGGTAGAAATAGTCAGAAACGAAGGCCGGGCTAGAAAGCCTGACATTGAGATAGAATGAGGCATTGATAGGGAAGAGAATAGTCATGGGTGACTAGGAGAGACGATGATACGCATTGAACCGATCTCCGGCGAACCGCCGCTTGATGGTCTCGCTTAGGCGTGAGAGGACGAGAGAGACGCAGAGTTAGCGAGAGAGAGAAATGGAGATCGAGTAGGAAGCTGGGGTAAGTTTTAGCTTGCTCAAGTCTGTATTGTAGTGGGCCGAGCCGTCGTCGTCGTCGTGTCTCGGAGTCGGATGCTTCGCCATAAAGGAAAAACAAGCAACTCGGAGCCACCTACGCTTAGCCGGTTATACTACCCGCTGGTCTTGAGTGTATACTGCAAGGGAATGAGCACGGGCATCATAGTGAAATGTTTGGGAAACGTGCATGTATGCACTACACTATGTGGGAGCTAAATAAGCTAAAGTAGTTTACGACACGACCAGAGCTGAATGGAGGCCTGCTAGGGGTAAAAGCAGGGCTGGGAATCTGAGTCCGCAGACGAAAAAGAGATCTAGGAAAGACGATACAACGTGGGGAAAAGCAGGTGAAGGGACTTCCACCTGTGGTTGCTGTAACGTCGGCAGCTGTGAACGGCCTCGTCATCGCTATCATGGCAACAGCAGCAGGAAAATCAACACCGCAGCGATAGTCAAAAGTGTGCGAGCCGTGCGTGACCAAACAACACCCTGACAGAGATTCAGGAAAAGCAAGAAAAAGAAGACGTCGTTTTCGTATCAGGGCCAACTTAGCTGCCTCAATTTGAGCACACAGCTAGGAACACTATAAGGGTTGATGGAGAATATGTTAGTATGTGGGCGTATATGTGGGCTAGTTTCTTCCCACTACGTACTAGATGCTTCCATTAAGCTTTAAAAACTTTCTTGTTTATTCTAAACTAAATACTGGCGTTTTTTTATAGTCCTTTTTGAGTATATAGTACTGTCTCATAAACTATCTCACAAACAAGGTTATTTATTTCCCAGAGAAGTTGTATCAATGTAGCTTTTTGCCGAGATCGAAACGATTTCGGCTAAAATCTGTGAGCAGCTTAAATCGATTGTTTACCACGAATAAAATAGTAAAAGTAATTCTATGTAACCAAAACCCGTTGGTAACTTGTTATTTGTTATAAACAGTTATGGTTCGTTTCCATCATTCTGTTTTCCTGTAGAGCATGATATTGCTAGCTAGCCAATAGGGAGTTTATTTTTTTTTAAAAAAAAACTTGTGGTAAGAGTCTAAAAGGCGAGCCCATCAAAACATGTGTTTACGTACGACCTTTACCATTTTTGGTGAATAGCACCCAACATATTTACATAACATATTCTGTAAGATTACGTTTTAGCACCGGATCTGATATTTCGCGATGTTCGGTAACGATGATCAAACAAGTTCTTCTTAAACAGAACGAGTTCTTAGGGAAGGTGAAACACTATTCAGATGTTGAACATGGACCCTAGGCGCTGGAGTAGTTAATAGCCCAAACAATAACTGGTATCCCGCCTCATGGTAATATGCAGGGAATCTATATTTGTTTCTCTTAATATGCTGAATGTGTACTGGCTAACTTCTCAGAAATGGCGACCGCTTAAGACTGCGACATTTGCTAGCACTTGCTTAGTTGGTTTCATATGTGTATTTCCAAGGTACGCACTAAGCAGCTAGCTCCCGATAAAACAATTTAGCTCGAACTGCTTCAAGTATTTTAGGTACTTCAAGTGTATACTTCTTATTGTTTGCCTGTTGTCAACGTAACAAGTTACGTTCGATTGCAGTTCCTTCAAATGATATTTTTGCAACTATATATGTTCGACTATACAATAAATAATAACAAAGAAATGGCGACATCAGCAAGACCCATTACCAATCCAGATCTGATGGTCGAAGTCTGACTCGCTGTCCGACCACCGTAGCGATTCGGACATTCTATATGCCCGAACTCCCACAAGGTTCATCGTTCCGTGATGCTATCACGAAGTGAATGTCGAAGTATGCTCATTGCAATGATGATGATTTATAACGCTCTGGGGAGTTCCTCACTAGCACGAAAGTGGTTGGAGGCAGGTTGGAGTTACTGTAGAGCGCCCTGGGCGCGAGGAGGGGGACCTGTCAAGCAGCGATCGTCTCCTTGACTCTCTTTCTAGCTTTCGTTAGTGACGAAAAGAAGACAGAAGAAGCCAAATCGGTGGTGCGCTGCGATCTCGTAGCATAGCTAGCAAGGCTAACAGCTCGTCCGCTGTTACCATCGCTGCTCTCCTGTTGCGTCATACAAAGGAGTCCCAAAAGAATAACGCAATGGAATTCCTTAGATGAAGGAAAGAGGGAAAAAACAGATGGGGGGTGGGGGTAGACCTGTCAGGATTATGATGGGCAACAACTGCGAACGGAGATATGGACGC